>NC_133361.1:54112720-54281856 GCF_049309525.1 Garra rufa
TTCATGCATGCACACGGATACCCCTACAAGGCTTGAAGTCTGCACATCTACACCTAATTCTATGCTCTGCATCTATTGCAAGTCACCTTTATATATGCACACATTTCCTTGCATTACATTTACATTTATGTATTTTGCATACGCTTTTATCTAAAGCAACTTAGTTTGCATTCAAGCTGCACCCCTGCTTGAGCAACAGACCCATGAGCTTGTTAGCGCTCCACTGTTTCAGCTATAGGATCGTATATAATGATGCAAATGATGTTTTCAACCTTAACAACAGATTTTGAGTATTGCGCATGTTGTTCCTGCACCATTAACAGTAATACAGTCTCTGAGGAGCGTTCGGTAGCCCAGCACAGCAATGCAACATGCAGTCATTAATCTCTAGTGAGTAATCACACACTCTTTGTCCGTTCCTCAACGTTCCCACTAAATATGAATTAAAGCGGCAACCTCACTGACTCATTTCGCTCTCCCCGTCAAAAGCTGATAAATGTTCTCTACTTCAGCGCTGAGAGGAGGTGATCCTTCCCATTTAAATTACCCCCACAATAAAACTGCCTTTAAATAATGCATGTGAAGACGCATAGCTTTGCATACAAGATGCCACATCACATCCGTGTTCCTGGTAAACAAGGCGCTTCATGAATTTCATACAAGTTGCGATTGAGAGTCTATGGCTTGGGGTTTGTGAGTAACAACACACAGGAAGCAGTATTAACTTGAGTATAAAGCTGCTGTGGTCGTTCTGACGGTGCGGGCAGTAGATGGCATCAAGGCTAAAACACAAAGTGGCTCCCCTGATGCCAACTGAACCGAACCCTACTTACCACATCTCGTGTGACACAGGAGCAGGAACGGTCTCTCCTGTGCATTATGGGTGAGCGGAGGCACAGAAGGGACGTGCCCGCTTGTCCTGCTGTCTGCTGTGAGTAATGACTGAGAGGAGAGGATCATGGGAAAAAAGCACAAGACTGGAAAGGCGAATGGAAAGAGGGAAAGAGATGATAGGCGACTGGTCAACCTATTGGCAATGAGAAGTTCATGTTTGGTTCAAATTCAAAAACTTAGAAGAGCTGCTGCACTAATGTATTGGTATAGAGAAAAATGTGGAAGAATGTTGAAGGAAGTTTTGGTTTTGGCACTATATACTGTATAATTACTTGGTTTGTATATGGGCCATTCTACAGAATTGCTGCAAACTGCTGTCCCACAACCCAAAAAAAAAAAAAACATTTAAAAAGCGTACAAGCATTCAAATCTTAGATGTTTACTAAGATTCTTCTATTATCTATTGAAATCCACAATAATGTTTAAAATATCAGTAAGCTTAATATATATAAAATCATCATTTATTGGGTACTTTCAATTGGGAGGTGGTTGTCTCAAACCCTAACCTACGGTGGCCGAGAGAGCTCAACGCGCTGCAACTTAAGAAAACACATGCAAACAGAAAAAAACGACAACAAATTAAGAAAACAAATTATTACTACTGTTTCGGTAGTGACAAACATTCTAATGCTTTCTGAAAATACAATGAGAATTAACTGCACAATTACTAGAAATGTTATACAATTTGCATACATCCAAAATTTGTGGAAAAATCCTTTTTTTTTTTCCAAGGCATTTCCAACTCTAATTTGGATCAATTCTGTAAAATGGCCCATATACATGACATAATGATGAAATCTCAGTCAGCTGGTCAAAATAAACCTTAAACGAATGGCAAGATCTTGAAAGTGTCTCGTATCTCTCAGATAGGGGTTTGTTTTGGGATGACCGCTTGAGTCCATTCTCCTTGTTATTACTAGATCAATTATGAAATACATTAAATGGACAAGAAATATCCCATTATCATACCAAATTATCTGTCCACAGAATGCAAGTATTCAACATATCAGTGTGATTTTCCTGTAAAATTTCATGACTGTTCGCAAAATAAAAAAGCCACTTTATATTCAATGCAAATGTGGGTCATAATAATGTCTTTGCAGAAATATTCGACCAACTAATCACATACTTTATATTAGATTTAGCTACCTGTTTTTCTCCTCAGGGACAAATATCAGTGTCTCAATCTATAGTAAAGTAGTTATTTTAACTTATAATTCCATTAACATAGATGAGGCTGTTTTTATTAATAATTAGATTGAGATTGTTGGATCACGCTGCATATTTAATGTACCAATGTTTGTGTTAATAATAGCTATATAAAAGGAACTAAAACCCTTGGACTATTGCTGGATCACATTAAAAATTCAATTCAATCTAAAGCCTAGACAAGATTTTCTTTATTTATTTGGCTTGTTTCACCTGTGAATTAATTTAGTCCTGCCTCAAAAGAAAGATTAATAAGTACACATGGAAAACAAGAATATTTGAATAACCTTGTAAAAGTTTACTTTTTAATGTTTTCACAATTGCTTGACAGAATTTGATACTTGAATTAAGACCAATTTTGCTTAAAATAAAATACAATAATTTTGATGACAACTGAAGTTATAAAAGGAGTTTTTACTACAGAATTTAAATTCCTCACAGAATAAATCAAAGTTTAGGTTTTTTTTTTTTTGAAAAGTGAACTTTGAATACTTTAACGTCTGAATACTTTAAGGACTCCTTAATATCCTAGTTCTAGATCTGAACGGCTCTAAATCATACCGTAGACTAAAAATGAGAAGAATGCAGTATCAAATAATTACTTTAGCTCTCTGGAGATTCAGAATGGAGGAAGGAAAAAAAACAGCAACAGAGAAAGATAAGCGCAGCACACATACAAAAAGATGGCCACTTTGCTGCAGGGCACCAGTGATGTATTTCCGCAAAAAGAAAAAACAATACAAAGCAAACAGCGAGCAGCTAGACCAGTAATGTCTTTCACGATCGAGTGGGATCATACATAATACATACATGATGCAAATGACCCCGTATTGATTCACACGGCTAACAGCGCAGGAATAGAGAAATAACAACACTGCTGTGAAGTTCATCACCTGCATTCAGCAGTATATGTTGCTGAAGCAAGCAGGATGTGCTGTTTCACCCCCCTTAGGTTATAGTGCCCTTAAATGGCCAGTGCATTAAAACACAGATGGCTGAAATATGGGTGCATATGCTAATCAGCAGATTTCCGTAGTGTGTCTATACATTTCTTGATACATAAATTGAGTCATTGCTAGACAAAACTGCATCACTTTCCACCACTCAGCGTTATCGAAACCTACACAGCTAGAACTACCTCCGTTTTTTGCCTTCTTAGCGCCTGTGGAGCTGTTAGAAAACATATTCAACCTCCGATGACTCTCATTCACATCTCATTGATGATCAATGAGACGAAGAGCAGAGAAAGGTGAGCAAAAGGTCGTATAGTTGTTTTTTTAAAGCACTGCAAATGTGCACACAAGAATATGTGTTTTTGTCCATCATGCACGTTCATTCACCACTGAGTGCACATGGAAGCAGAAGCCACGATTCGGTGCGGCTGTGATTTGAGCGGCGGGTGAGGATGGGCGGTTTTATTTTGGGCCTGTCGTCTGGTAAGTGACTGCCCAATCACGCCTGAGACGGCCTGTCTAGCCTGTCAGGCTGAAGTATGAGGGAGACAGAAGGCGGAGACATGGAGCGGGACGCATTTATGATTGACAGACCCTGGCTACACTGCAGAGGAGGGGAACAATGTACTAACCATGATGGAATACCTTTAAGATGCATAAAGTAAGAAAATAAAAAAGGTTAATGGTGAAGTTAAAAAATTACTTAATGCACTTATATTGTACATATATTTTTAAAGCTTTTACAAAACCAAGTTACTTGCAGAAACATTTGCAAACCACTATATATCGGGAGCATTTCCTATGAGGAGGCAAGGGAGGAAGGGAGTGTCTCCTCAAAATACTGGATGAGAAAAAGTTTGTAACATTATATAACAGTAAGTGTATAAATCACCTGTTTTTCTAACGAAACTAGGGGTGGGCGATTTGGTAAAAATATCATATCACGATTTTTTCAAGAAATATCACGATTCACGATTTTATCACGATTCTTTGTCATGTTGGTTTTACTTTTTTACAAGTTGTCTGAGTAGTACAGCCAAATTAATTTTTCTATTTTAAAACCAAAACCTTACAAGGTAACAAAATATAAAATAAAAAGAATGGCAGATATTTAAGCCAAAGTGGGCGAAGACAAAAAAAATCTTTGTCATTATTTTCTTTGTTTTTAAAAAATAAGAACAAAGATAAGCTACATGTTACAAATACACATACTATACTAAATAAAACAAACAGTGCTTTAATTTTCAGGTACAGTCGGTGTATTTATCAGTAGCATTCAAGAAATTTAATTAACAAATATAAAAATAAAACACTATATAAATTATATACATAAATTATACATAGAAGCAACATTTAAAGCAACTGTATTGAAGTTCTTCAGTCAAGAGCAGTGAATGATTTTCCTTTGTGTTTTGTTTTATTAGCGTATCTTCACCCAAAAATGACAATTCTGTCATCATTTACTCACTCTCGCATTTTTTTAAAGCATAAAACATGCTGAACATAAAACTTATTTTGAATAATGTGGGTAACCAAACAGTTGCTGGGTCCCCAGTTACTTCCATATATTTTATTTATTTATTTTAAGTCAGTGGGGAGCAGCTACTGTTACCCACATTCTTCAAAATATCTTCTTTTGTGTTAAGCACAAGAAAAAAAATAAATAGAGATTTAGGACTTGTGAGTGACAACATTTTTGGATGTACTGTCCCTTTAATGACAATCGGCAGCATGTTTAGCTCTGTCGCAGAGCTGCACGCATCTATTCAGGCGCGCATCCGTTTTTCTCTTAACTGTTTACTTTCACTTTAGACAACCAACTGTGCTTATATGTAATCCTTGCGTGTTTTTGATAGTATACGCAAATTAAACGCCAAAGATAGCTCAGTTTAGTAATCAGGTGCTGTCTGACAGGCTTTTAGCGCACGTGCTTCAGGTTTACGCGCTCATGAAGCGCATGCCAGAACAGCGCGCGGACCAAATGGCGTTATTTTACCGGCAAGACTTTGAAGCACATTCAAATAATGTACTTTTGTGATCGCGAATATGAATAAGTGCAGTGTCCCGTGAGTGAATGTACAGTATATTAAGACGGAGGCACACTGTAGCACGATACTACGATATTTATTCAAAAGCAGATCGTGGAGACATTTTAATCGTCCACGATCAAAAATCGTCATATCGCACACCCCTAAACGAAACAATGTCTAACAGCGACACCAGCAGGTAAAGTTAGTCTCTCTCACCCCCCCCCCGAGCCAATTGAGTTTTAAAAGACACCCTAAAGCGTGCCGTGGGTTTGTTAGGGGGTAATTGAGAATGAATGGGGGAAAGTCACTTGAGGGGAGGATATGATTGGATATGTTTGGCTGTGATTGGTTCATGCGATAAATCCAAGGGGCAACCTTCCAGTCTCCCTCGTGAAACCAACACGGAAGTGACTGAAAACTGCAATTCATCGACTGGCCGCTTGAGGCTGGCTGCAAAAGGGAGTCAATCCCATTGACACTCCATGTTAAAATGCCCAACTTTACAGCAGAAAAAAGTATGTTTACAGCCTGGTTCAAAAAATGGTTTTGGTCTATATAGCTAGTTTTGCCCTTCATGTCAACTGTGAGGGGGGTGAATTTTTTTATAACTCATCGGTTTAAGTTATATTAAGCCTTAAAGTTCAGCATAATTAAGGGCGTGGCCACTTGAGTGACAGGGGGATTGCCGCTGCTGTCACCACTGTCGCTCTAGGCGGGCGTGGTTTCAGCAACCAGCTCCACCCACATCCCGCCTTTTTGCCCATTTTTAATCATCCGGGAGTGACGCGCGATGACGCGATTCCAAGATGGCGCGGCCGAATCCCGCCCACTATGAGCTTCAAATTAGCGCTTCAGAATCCTACGGGTGACGTCACGGATACTACGTACATATTTTTTACAGTCTATGGATAAATCCCAGCTCTTGTGTTTGTGCGTGTTTTGCGTTTGCGAATCAGTTTGAATGAACAATATAATAGCGTTCATTTAAAAAAAATATATAACCACATTGTTGCGTCAAAATAAGACTTGAAATTGTCTAAAAACATGATCTGTGGGAGTTTTTAGTGAGTATTTACCTTAGTAAAATTCAAGGTAAATCTCCAAGTCTGTGACCAATATTTACCAAGCTTTGATCCCAAAATTGTAAACATAGTTAAAAGCTAGCAATTAAAAAGTATAGCTGAACATAAAGTTCACAAATAAAATATATTGTTTAAATTGTTACTGCCTAGAGTTATAATTTCGGAATAAATGTAAAATACTTAAACACTAACTTTGTGAGATTCACACTTGGCTTTAATAAACAGAATATTATGGAAGCCTGTTTACACCATTGAATAAACAATAAGAAAAAAAGGAAATTAAGACTCTCAAAATTCTGACTTTTTGTCTTGAGTCAAAAATATATATATTTTTTTAAATAAATAAATCACAATTCTGATCAGTATTTTTTCCGCTCAATTTCACAATTTTATATCCAAATTCTGAGAAAAAGACAGAACTGCAAGAGAATAAAGTCTAAATTGTGAGATATAAACTCGCATTTGCAAGAAAAAAGTCAGAATTGTGAGCTTTTATCTTGCAATTCTTACTTTGTTACTCAACTGTGAGTTCATATCACAATTCTACAGATTTCATGATTCTGTGAGATAAAAAGTGGGCTTCCATAGAATATTGATTACATTGTTACAACACAATTTTTTTTTCTTTGTCTGATAGTGTAAGTAATGTTTAACCAAGAAAATATGACTGGGACATGAATTCACAAAAAAAAAAAAAAAAAAATGTACGGTAGAAAATGTTCAAAATATCTTCATGGAACATCATCTTTACTTAATATCCTAATGATTTTTGGCATAAAAGAAAAAATGATCATTTTGTCCCATACAATGTATTGTTGGCTATTGCTACAAATATACCCATGCTACTTAAGACTGGTTTTGTGGTCCAGGGTCACATATATTAACTAAATAAATATCACCCATAAGTCAAAATCTAAAATAAATTTAAAATAAATCAATTTTTTTTTTAAATAAAATAATAAAATATTAAACAACTTACCAATCCATCTCATTAGAGAGGTAAGGATCTGGAGGTATTTGGTCTTCTGCGCATTGAAAAAGGTGAAGGGCCCCAACAACAGTGTGAAGGTAGCCTGAAATGAAATAAAAAATACAGAAAGCAAGTCAATGAAAGCAAAAAACAGTTTGAGTAATAGCAGTGTGCTGCAAGTAGGATACCAAGACAGATCTCAGTAAACATTCTGTGGTATTTTGACCTAAATAACCACCAAACTTGGCGCCCATTTCAGCCACAAATGAAGTGTATACATGTGGCACTGACACACAGAACTTCATGAATGATGGCTGTTCCAACTGTATGGAAATCTGTGCTTTATGGAAGCAGATTCTGTGTGGGTCTGCTTCTGACTCTCATGCTACACACATAATTACTTTTTAATGCACTTGTGTGTGCAGGCACATAGATTCATGACTCACATCTAATGAACTGCTTTGGGTTAAGTGTTGACGCAACACTCTTTGATATGTATATTAGAGAATTTAGCATCTCAATAGACAGGACCTCTCAGTCCTACAGTGCATGACCATGCAAGCAAAGCATTTACTCTGAATGTCCCTCACAGCTACTTCACTATTAAAACTTTTGTGTTTTTAAAAATTTCAAATTCTGTTCTATTCTATTTTTAGATTTAATTTTCCATTTCTATTAAAAACAATCACTCTTAAAAGCAAGAAACTAAAGTACATTTGTAATATTGCTGACTTGTTTACCACAGTGGTACTATTTTCTTGAAAGTAATCTCTAATCTGATTCAGCTGGCGTCTATTGGTACGTTACAAAAGCTCTGACTCACTATTTTGCATGTGATGATTTGGTTTTCAGGCCACCAGCATACAGATATGTTTTCCAACAGAGCTGAATAAAGATATTTCCCTTTTCATTCACAATTAGACCAGGAATGTGAATTTAAGTAAATGGGTTCAATTTGATGTCTTGTTGAGCTGGTAGATTTATGGCTAAAACAGAGCTCATCTACCACAGTTTGTTCTACTTTAATACACTCCACAATATTGATGGATGTCTCTCATTAAAGAGTGAATTGTAAATCATCATGACACTATTCATACTTTATCTGGAGAGGTGAGGAGTGTCTTGGTTTTTGTATAGTCAGATAGGATGAGGGTGAGATAACAGTCAATCATGATGCCTGAATGTCTTCCCTGATAAAAGAGCTGACAGAGAGGCTGACAAAAGCTAAAACCCTGTAGGGACAAGACAAAAGAGCAGAAGTCTCTAAATTCATGTGCCGTTCCTATTAAGGGTTGTAATGGGAAGCAATATGGCAAAAGTTAAACAGTTACCAGGAAATGGTTTGGACTCAAATGATAATTGAGGAGAGACACTGAGGAGAGGAACAGATGGGTTCTTTTTACCATTTCAATTTGGCTCTGAAACTGGCAGCGCATTGCCTAGATTTATGCACGTTATATACATTTTTATAAAACAGTTCTTGAATCGGATTAGCTGAAAAGATGCGATATTAGAGTGATATCAAAACACTAACAGCCTGTTTGTAATTTTATCAGTCTGCTTGTGGTACTTCTTAGAGCGAGTGTCATGGCGGACAGCCAAATCCACTATAACTTTATAAATATTACTGTTTTTGTCTCACAGAATGTAGTTTTAAGAGGTTTTTTGGGCGAGAATGTACTTGTTTATAGTTCAAATATGCAGTTTGCTAATAAAGATAACATCTATTTGAAAATTTGCTTCAATGTTTTCGGACATGTAAGCTCCAGGGTGTTAGTGACATTTCAGTGCTCATGAATCTTCTGGCTCTGATGCCTCTACAGTGGTTAAAAATGAGATCTAATTTGTTTTGGGTAAATCTAACGGGTAGTCTTTGGTCTCAATAAACTATTATTTGTTCCAGAGGAAATAGTTTTGGCAAAATCTCATCATGTTTATGTAAATTAATGCTGTATGTCAAAGTGCTGCCTGTGTACATTTGACTGAACTGCCTAGCAACTTTTAAGATGGCTGTTGTTGTTTATTAAATATTATCAGTGTTTCCCCTACCATTATCTTAGGGGGGCGCCCCGCCCCCCCAACGGCACCCCCCGCCCCCCTTGAATGTCAAGTTCATTTTATTTTTGATATAGCGTCAGATCACAATAGAAGTCATTAAGGTTATCTTTCCTATAGAACAGGGCTATACATTGTTCTTTTATTAAACAAACTAAATTGCCTTGTGTTATTTATCTTATTTACACGAAGGCATGTCATTTCTGTCTTTACATGATCGCGTGTTTACAATGTCTCATCTGCGAAAACACAGACGGGATCGCGGACTCCATTCATAAAAACCGAATCTACTATAGCGCGAAATGCCACGTAAATTCGTCGATTTTTGGATTAATAAATCAAAAGTTGGTCTGTTACTTCATTCAAATCGCGATATGGACTAGTGTCTGTGAAAACTGAAATGCAAAAAGACCGTTTCAATATGAATCCTGCATGCTCCGTTTGCCTCTGTATGTATGAATGGTGGAGACGCGCTTTTACTACACGCATATACTGAAGCACACGTGACGCTCCCGCTAATTTTGGGCATTTGCATCTCGCATGAACAGATAAACTCAATATCCAAAGCTGCTGTGAGTGTCACTTTTACCGTTTCATTTGAGAAAACTAGCATCATAACATGTACACACATGTACACACACAGAAACTTCAAGGCAACCTGTCAAAATAAAAGTAACATGTAACAGAACATTAGTCTTGTATTACTTTTGTACAGTATAATGTAGTTGTTTATATATTCCTATTTAAATAATTGACATGAAACAATATATATGATAAAAATAAATAACAAGATTAACCACTTAATTGTAGAAAAAAATACTACAATTATTATTTAAATGTTAAATTATTATTATTTATTGATTTTAACAGTAAACCTCTGTTTGTTTGCCAAAAATTAAAAGGGTTTATTTTTCATTTGATTAAAAATAAATAAATGTTTATACTTTTAATTTGATTATGAGAAAAAATAATACACACAAGAATTAAAAAAAAAAAAAAAGCAAAAGTTGGTAGAGTCCTATTGTTCAAAATGTTAAAATAGAGAGTTTTGGACTTATTTTTCCACTGAATAAGTCTATAATAATGTTTTCGTTATTTCACAAAGTAGGGTAAAGTACCGGGAAAAAAAAAGTAACGTTGGCTACCGGCACCCAACCCCCTAAGCCCCCCCCCCAACACTGGAAACCTAGGGGAAACACTGATTATTAGATTATTATTCAATAAATAACATTTTATATAAAAATAGTAGTATTACTGTATTTTATATAAATAATAGTAGTATTTAAAGGTGTTTAGTTTTGATAAACAGTGTTTGTGATGGTGATTTTAGTTACATTGTTCTGCCATTAGATGGCGAAAAGAGTTAACAATCAGCAGTAAAGACTTTTATACTGAAAAATGAATGTGGTTAGAAACTGTTATTTTTCGTTTCAACAACAGCTTGATGCACCAAACAAATGCACTGAACAGTCTTCAGTATTCACCCTTAACAGATAAAAGGATATTAATGTTACGACAAAGATAACGCTTCCTCAGTGGACATTCAAACTAATGCTTCATCGTGAACATGAAGAATGAATGCTGTATCAGATGCAAGTAATCACGATTGCTCAGTCCATCTCTTTCTCATTAAAACTCAACCACACATAACACAGTAAGCATTTAATGCAGCAACTCAATGTTTCTTCGTTACTAGTTCTAAATTGACGTTTACGAATTAGTAACGGAGGCTTGGGCTCAGCTGTTAAACTGTCAACTTTAGATTTGAATTTGTGGCGGAAGGAAGTAGTTCTGCACAAAAGAGGGTTTTTAAAGACACTCCATTGTTGTTTCTTATGTATTTACACCTTTGAGCCATAGAATTGTTGTATAAACACAATATCACACTCGTAGACGTGGCAATACCTACAGCCGATTCACAGCAGTGCCAATATACAGCCATATCTCACATCCATTCGTGTGATATTGCTCATTTATACAACAGTTCTTTCCGGATCTTAAATCTGATAGGCTGAGAGGAGTACGACATTCTAGTGATATCAGAACTCCAACCGTTTCACTGTTTGTATCACTCCGCTTGCTGTATTTTTCATAGCGATTATATATATATATATATATATTATATATATATATAATTTTGTGTCATGGAATGTGGTTTTAAGATGTTTTTTAGGCAAGACAATACTAGAATATATAATAATGTGGTTTGTTAATAAATATAACGCAAATATAAAAATTTGCTTCAATGATTTCAGAGACGTGAGCTCATGAACCCGCTGAGAAACCCTAACCTTGGCCAGAACTTCTGTAATTTGCCACTGACTCTGATGTCTCTATAGAGGTTAAAAATAATATATAATTTGTTTTGGGTAAATCTAACAGCCAGTCTTTGTCTTATTAATCTATTATTTGTTCCAGAGGAAACAGTTTTGGCCGATTGTATTTATGTAACATTAATGAATATCAGAGCGCTGCCTTTGTACTTTTGACTGAATTGCCTAGAAACATTTATGATGGCTGTTGTTGTTTATTAAATATTATTATTCAGTAAATAATTACATATAAATAGTAGTTTTTAATAAAACAGTATGTTCGTGATGGTGATTTAGTTATTATTCTGCCACCAGATGGCGAAAAGAGGATGTTTTTATGAGTGATTCAGCATTAAAGACTTTTATATTAAAAGAGACTCAAACAGGGTTGTAACAAGGAAGTTATTTTCCCTTTCAACAACACCTTGTAAGACACAGCCAACAAATGGACTGAGCAGCACTGTCATCGGAAATCACCCTTAACAAATGAAATGAAATGATAATACGACAAAGATATAGCTTTCCTCAGCGGACATTCATTGTGAATATGAGATTGAGCTAAAGAATGAATGCTGTATCAGATGCAGGTAATCGCACTTGCTCAGTCCATTTCTCTCTCATAATATTCTACATAATATAATGAGTATTTAATACAGAAATACAATGAGCTTTTAATTAAGCAACTTAACATTCCTTCGTTACTAGATCTAAACTGACGTTTTTGAATTAGTAACAGAGGCTTGGGCTCAGCTGTCAAACTGACATTTGAATCCGTGGTGGAAGAAAATAGTTGCACAAAAGTTTCTTAAGTATTTATTACAATTGTGCCGTTGAACTGTTGCATAAACACAATATCATTCTCGTAGCCATGCGATATGGCTTTATATCGGCACGCTATGATTCCCTACGGCAAGTTATTATTTACACAAAGCACATAAAAGGCCCCAGAGCAAGTGAATAATACAAAAAATAGGCATCTCCACATTCAGTCGAAGAAATCCACCTTGATGAATTCCCATAATGCATTGCTGTCAGCATGAGTTATCTCAAAGTGCATGCCTGCATCACTCCCACCACACAAAAATATACAACCAACCCCACCATTCAACGATGGTCGGAAACACCCACAACCATTTACTTCTGAGCAGAACTCCTACATTCCAGAATGGCCATAAAATACCAAATGCAATCTCACGTCAACACAAAATGAAACTGAAAACATAACCCCTGTAAAACAGCTCAGTTTTTTATGGGAGGCAATGTCTAAGATAACCAATCTCAGCTCTGATGGCAAGGCCCCGCTGTAGCTCTTCATCTGAAGCCTGACTTATAACATATGCCGCAGTTTCCGATTTGAAAAGGGACGCTGGCAGAAAGGTTGGACACTTGACAGGAGCTCGTCCACACATGCCAGGAGGGCAAAGCGATAGTAACGGATTTCCATTGCCTGTCCCATTCTAGAGTGTTGCCGATGCTGATAGTGAAAATGGTGCAACATTGGCACGCGGGTGCACAACGCGTGCCAGGAAAGGACAACAGGAAGGAAGTCTGGCAATGGATAAGGGGTGAGGGGAGAAATGGAGGGACAGGGCCAGGCAGAGAGGGCATCAGGGGAAGGAGAACAAGCAAGAGCTGCGGGGTGCTTGGTGACTCAGACATGACACGGAGAGAGACAGAGAGGCACTGTGACATACTCTACTTGTTATCAGAACACAGAGCTCATTAACACACTAATAGTGTAAAATAACCACACATGAAACACAAGCCATGGAAGTGTTAGCACTGCTTGTTAAGGAAAGCTCTCTATTACTATGGTTTATGCTTAGGGTTAAAGTTTTACAAACATTTTAATCAATAGCTTAATTTAAAAACAAAATCACAGTGGTTGACAAAATAAGACTGACACCCTCTGGCCAAGCAAAATATGCAAAAAAAAATAAAACATAAAATTTATATTATAAAATTATTTTGAGTAATATTAGTAATTTATAATAGTATATTTCAATTGTAGTTTATATTGTATATATGATTATTTAAATAATATATAATTAATAAATAATTAACAGCAACAAAAAAATCTGATAAATAAATTAAATCTGATACTGTTGCATTGAACTGAAAAAATATTGAGATACTTATATTAATATTATATATTAAATATATTAAAATAGTTTGTTTGCATACTATTTGTGTGTACTGTGTATATTTATTATGTGTATGTAAATACACACACATGTATATATAAAGGAAAAATATGTTAGATTTATGTAAAATATTTATAGTTATATATAATATAAATGATATACAAGAGTTTAGATACAAATACATACGATACATAAAAATATATATTTTTTTATATGTATATACACATAATGAATACACACAAATAGTATGCAAACAAACTTTTATTTTGAATCGTTTAATCGGGACTAATCGTTTTGCAGATTTAGTAATATTATTTATTTACTCAATAATAATTTCAGGAAAAAACAGATCATTCAACGGGAATGTAAAATAGTAAATATAGAGTTGATTATGTTTCTGTAATAGAGTGAGTAGAATTTTTTAATTATGAAAAAGTCATAAAGTCATAAGTCTAAAAGAAAAATCTAAACTAAAGAAATAATGCACCAAAGAAAATGTGGCTGATATTACTTGCCAGTGCATTGTGGGAAAAACTGTATACTGCACATTTTGTACAATCTGCCTTGCGGAATATCTAATATTTGTTAAATCTTCCTTCAAAGGCAATATGCACATTTAATGCTGTTCTTAATATATTTTATCTTTCACAATAGACAAGTTGTTGCTGGGTAAACACCGAGTCAATTTCCATGCTAATTTCGTCCTTCTTTTGCAGGCCAAAAATTGTGGTCACTGGGGCATTCTGACCGATTTGGATATCTTCTGTTTGGGTGACTGTAATGTTCCTAAAGCAATATCAGATAACAAATTCAGCAATACTGAGCTCATCTAAACCCAACACTTGACGGAAATGAGATAAGCCAAAAAAAATTAAATGAGAAAATGCAAAGGTGAATAGCTTGACGGAAAGGCAGGACTTGACTTATCGCATCAATACGAGTGAAATGAAACCCACAGTCGATGACCGTTATTTGGCACCAGGGGATGCTGACACTGTCACGGGCACAAGACATCAAATTCAGGATAACAAATAACTGAGCAAGTGAAATATTACCATGATGACTTACAAACAATTTTTAAAACTACCTCACTTTTACGCCCAATATATATAGCACTTGTCAACTATTTAAAGTGTGTAGTGAGTAACCCTAGTATGGTTTTCTTCCGGATTACTCCCTCAACTTCAGATGCACCAAGTGTGAATGGCTCTAGTGGGCATTTGTGGCTAGGAAGGCCCATGTGGCAGCACAGAATGTAGGATTATAACTCAACTGATAGCAACATGCAAAGCAGGGATTAAACTTCCAATCCCCACAGTGTCAAGATCCCAGTGGCATTTGTCTCCACTGCTAATCTTTGTTAGACATTCCAGACAGGATCAACAAATGGAAAGCAGATACACTGCTACTACATCATCAGCTAACAGAGCAGACAGAGAATATTTCATTTACACTCAAAACAGAAGCATTCTCAAACAAACTTAATAACATCAAACTACGACACAAGTACAGCGGTGGCCAAAATTATTGGAACACTAGTATTTTCACCAGCTAAAATGGCTTTAAGATAGGTATTTACATTTTTTTGCTGTAGTGTGTCAGTAGGAAATATCAGTTCACATTTCCAAGCATTCACTTTGCCATGAACTGTAATAATCCAGTGAGGTTTTTGTTTGCACAAGGAGTCCGACAACAGCCAGTGCTTCACACAGAGATCTGATCTCAATATCATTCATTCAGTCTGTCTGGAATAACATAAAGATACAAAACAAACCAAGACAAACTAAATCTAGAAGAACTGTGGCAACGTCTCCAAGGTGCTTCAAGAAACCTACCTGCAAAGCTAGCTGAAAAACTATGTGCAAGTGCACCTAGGGCAAAAGCTGCTTTAAATGCAAAGGATGGTCACTCCAAATGTTGATTTAATTTGGTTACTAGAAGTGAATTGATAAAGAAAATCTATTTATAACATCTGTGACAGCATCCTCATTTTACAGCATTTTTACAGAAGCGTATACAGTACCGTGGCTTTGCAGGGAGGTTTCTTAAAGCATCTTGGAGACGTTGCCACAGTTCTTTTGGTTTCGGTTATTTCAGACAAACTGGATGATGAGATCAGATCTCTGTGTGGAGCACTGGCTGTTGTCAGACTCCTTGTGCAAACAAAAATCTCACTGGATCATTACAATTGATGGCGAAATGAATGTTTGGAAATGTAAACTGATATGTCCTACTTGCACACTACAGCAAAAGAAAGAAATAACTGACTTAGCTGCCGAAAATACTACTTAGCTGTGTTCTAATAATTTTGGCCACCACTGTATATGCTACACTACCCGAACTTATAGAGTCTTGTAGTTCAGTTTTAAAGCCATCAGTGCAAAACTAATAAAACCTACACCAGGCAGAACAAACCTGCTACGAAGCCTGGGTAAAAACTGTGAGCCAATAATGACTCTGTAATTGAGCTTTTTTCAGCTCACTGTATCTGTCAGGCGGCATCATTAACCTCCAGAATGGGCTGCAATAAGCAGTCACAATTAAGAGCTCAATTAATGAATAAATGGATCAAAACAAATGCATTAAAGAAAGCAAACTAAAAATCTGAGTGCAACCGCAGCTTGAGCCATCCTTCAACAAGAAAAGGAGTTCAAGGATTAGTTCACTTCGACAATAAAATTTTCCTGATAATTTACTTCCCCATGTCATCCAAGATGTTCTTGTCTTTCTTTCTTTCTTCAGTCAAAAAGAAAATAAGGTTTTTGAGGAAAACATGCAGGGTTTTTCTCCATATGGTGGACTTCAAGGGGGATCAAGAGGTTGAAGGTCCAAATTGCAGTTTCAATAAGCTTCAAAGGGCTCTACACGAATGTGGGAAGTATCGCAGAGCTAGTGCAAGACATTTCTGGCTAACAAGTGCATAAATTTACATTGTTTTTTAGAAAATGACCTATCGTTTCACTAGATAAGACCCTTACTCCTCAGCTGGGATCTTGTAGAGCTCTTTGAAGCTGCATTGAAACTGCAATTTGGACATTCAACCCGCTGATCCCCATTGAAGTCCACTATATGGAGAAACTCCACTATTCGACTGAAGAAAGAAAGACATGAACATCTTGGATGACATGGGGGGATGAGTAAATGATCAGAACATTTTTATTCTGGAAGTGAGGGCAGGCTGTGTTTTTGTTTGTCACATCAAAAATATCTGATAAAAACTCCTAAGGATGTGCAATGAAATAACCGTAAATGATCAATCCAAAGTCACGCACGGCATGATCTGAAACCATGTCGTACATGAACTTAAAATTAGCACAAGAAACTTACAGGCATCAGAATCATGGTGCAAGGGTAAATCACGCTCAACATAAGACACTCAGATCCCATGAGGGCATGATGGTTCAAGTTCTGACTCATTCAGTCTCTCTCCAATCATTTCTGATGATCCAATAAAGCACATGTGCAAACGTGGTATAAAAAGCAGCAAATATACTCAGAAGTCCAGGAAAGCTGAAAGCTGTCAAGAGCGATCTTTCTGCATATTGATCTTTACAATGATAGAAAGCAAGAATATTTATTTGTCCCAGTAGATTTCCATATTAAGACAGGAAGTGTCATAAAATCAATGCTGTATATCTGATTTTTAGGAGAGGTCATTGGTTTTGTCTGCTTGAATCTGACAGTAGGAAAGGGCAAAAGATCACAAACTGTTTTTTGTCCCAGACATACTTTGGCTTTTGGTTTCAACCCATGACAACATTTTCCACTTAGAACTTTTCTTCACTGACAAAACCAATAAAATACAATAAACTGATGTGTTGGGAAATTTCTTCTCTTTTTGCTTGCTAACAAAAACATGAAGCTTGTGTATTACTCAGTAAGCCTGAGCACAAACAAACATGTTTAACTGTTTGAAAAGCTGAAACGAAGACTAATAAATACCAATTAGCTTTCTAGCTAAAGTTCTTGTAAATCTTGGAAAAATAATCAATAAGTCTATTGAAATGGCTTTAACTCTCCTCGCTCTCATTCATATCACACAATCTGTATTTCTAACGGTCACACAGCCAATAAATCACTATGGAAGAGCTTGTCGTGAGTCGGGCGGTGTTCATTAAAGCTGGACAGTTGCATTACTCCGCCATTCATGGGTCAACAGCTCTCTCCCAAAGGCCTTTCATAAAAAAAATAACGCCTATATATTTTTTAAAAAGAAACCATTCGTCCGTTAAGAGTCATTTACAGCATGATTACTCTGGCAACTGTGGTGTGAATCAAAGCCGAAACCTTTCTAAAACAGCGGGAGCCACTGAGGAGCAGATCTAATTCTCATGACTTTGTAATACTGTGTCAAGTTCACCAAAGCACTTAGTTCCTTTGTAACCAGAGAGCTTTCTGTTTTGTCCAGTTCAACGGAAGGGAAATAGAGTCAAATCTTGTTCCTCGCCAAGATCGGGCGGACACAACTTTCATGCCACGTCACCATGTCAAGTCACAAGGACAGTCCCCCTAGAGCAAGCGAGGGCTACGTGCCTTGACCAAGGTCACAGCGGAGACAGCTGAAGCTTTGCAAATGCAGGTTTATAATATGCAACCTGTTGGTTAGAAACCCAGACGCGCAACAACTAAGCTTAACTGCATTAAGGAAAGGAAAGGAAAGGAAAGGAAAGGAAAGGAAAGGAAAGGAAAGGAAAGGAAAAGAAAAAGAAAGGAAAGGAAAAGAAAGGAAAGGAATCAAAATGAAACAAAAATGGGAAAGGAAAAGAAACCTAGAAGGGAAAGGAAAGGGAAAGGAAAGGGAGAAAAGTGGGAAGGGAAGGGAAAGGAAAGGAAAGGGAGAAAAGCGGGAAGGGAAAGGAAAGGAAAGGGAGAATAGCGGGAAGGGAAAGGAAAGGAAAGGGAGAATAGCAGGAAGGGAAAGGAAAGGAAAGGAAAGGAAAGGAAAGGAAAGGAAAGGAAAGGAAAGGAAAGGAAAGGAAAGGAAAGGAAAGGAAAGGAAAGGAAAGGGAGAATAGCGGGAAGGGAACCAGGAAAGCAAAGCAAGGAAAGGAAGAGAAACCAGCAAGGAAAAGGAAATGAAACCAGGAAGGGAAGCAAAGGAAAGGAAACCGGGAAGGGAAAAGAAACCAGGAAGATAAAGGAAATGAAAAGAAACCAGAAAGGGAAGGGAAGGGAAGGGAAAGGAAAGGAAAGGGAGAATAGCAGGAAGGGAAAGGAAAGGAAAGGAAAGGGAGAATAGCAGGAAGGGAAAGGAAAGGAAAGGAAAGGAAAGGAAAGGAAAGGAAAGGAAAGGAAAGGAAAGGAAAGGAAAGGAAAGGAAAGGAAAGGAAAGGAAAGGAAAGGAAAGGAAAGGAAAGGAAAGGAAAGGAAAGGAAAGGAAAGGAAAGGAAAGGAAAGGAAAGGGAGAATAGCGGGAAGGGAACCAGGAAAGCAAAGCAAGGAAAGGAAGAGAAACCAGCAAGGAAAAGGAAATGAAACCAGGAAGGGAAGCAAAGGAAAGGAAACCGGGAAGGGAAAAGAAACCAGGAAGATAAAGGAAATGAAAAGAAACCAGAAAGGGAAGGGAAAGGAAGGGAAGGGAAGGGAAGGGAAGAGAAAAGAAACCAGGAAGATAAAGATAATGAAAAGAAACCAAAAAAAAGGGGAAGGGAAGGGAAGGGAAGGGAAGGGAAAAGAAACCAGGAAGATAAAGGAAACGAAAAGAAACCGGAAAGGGAAAAATTAAAAGTCAAAGAAAGGAAGAGAAGGAAAAGAAAAAAGAAGGGAAAATTAAGAACATTAAAAGAGAAGAAATTGAATATAATGTAAAGTAACAGAGTAAATGTAATAAAAATGTATAGTCATACTTCAAATTGCTCAATTACTAAGAGTTTGTGAACAGTCACACATAGTTATAAAAGTCACACTATTAGTTATAAGCCTATTTAGTTTTTTTATACTTGCACTTGCAAAAAAAGAACAGGTTATTTAAAAACAAACAAACATTTAAATAAATTTAATAAAATGTATACAACATTGCTTATTCTTCACTGTGTCAATTAAATATATATTTCTTCTTATTAAAGCTACAAAAGTAATTTAGTTAAGAGCGGTTAGAGTTTTCTCGGTTTTGTTGTTTGATTAACATGAATATCAGACAGAAGGAATATCAGACTGCTGTCACTTTAAGAGCTGCCCGGATCTAATATACTGTTACACATGTTTTCTTTCTCAGCTGTTTGTATTCACTTAAGACCTAAATTACTGCGTTTACGAAGAATCGTATGACGGGCATTTTGACACATACAAGTGTGTATTTAACCGCTCCAGACCCATTAAGCGGCAAATATAACTCTATGTGCACCGTCTTCAGGTGTCTCTCAGATAGCGTTTATAGCGAAATTAATTCTTTTTCACAGCCGATTGCGTTTCAACGGCTTTACAAATTTTAAAACCGCAGTGCAAACGATAAGTTTTCGTGACTATGTAGCACAGCAACATCACATAAGCGTATAACCGCGCTGGAGACGATGGTCCAAAATCTCTACCCGTAGACAAATTTCGGTTAATCATGTCTAGGTGTATATCGCCCACCTCTACTTGAACCTGAAAATAATATATTATTTAAAAACAAAACACAAAACCGTTTTTGTATTCATAACTTGCAACAGAGTGGGAAGAGTCTGTCATTTTCATGTCATTTCATTCTCATGCAATTTTCTTTAAAAATATCATTCAGACCTTCCCCAGTCTAGAGCAGTCAGGGGACTTAATGATATTTTTAAAAGAAAATGACAGGTCACAGCTTAAGACTGTGACTGAAATACTAAAAAAATACTGGAGAATCTCCACCAAATAAGTACTAAAGTAAAGCTCAAGTAAACATCCAAATCCACTGCCATCATCTCAAACCTCGTACTACAAATATATTTGTAAATCTAAAATGCTCCTAAACATTGTTCTGAACCCCTTTCAGGCAACAAACATGAGGTATGAAGGTCAAGCAAGTAGCTCTTGTGTTCAGGGTGACATACGCAAGGATGTTTTAATAATGAGAGATCGGCTGTGCTCGTGGATTTTCATTTCATGGAAATCACGTACAGCCTCGTCCTGACACCCACCGAGGAAGACCATTACATCACTCCGCGATGTCCTTGGACCAGATACCCAGCTTTTCCAACCCGAGAACAATATTGTACCCAGCAGGAAACTCCCGGTGAACACACAAGCTGTTCAGTGGACTGAAGTTAAGCATGCAGAAATTAAAGTTGTTATAAAAACGGGCTACAGCAAAATAAGACTGAAGAGGATCTGAATGAAGACTAGATGCAAACTTTTGAAGGCTGTCAAGATGTTCTAGGTTACTTACTGGACCAAGTCTCTATGATATTCCAGTGTCTTCAGGTGTCAATCAATGGGATTTTCCCGACAGCTAACGCTGCTAATAACAAAACGAAATGCACTAAAACATGGGGCGACAGCTGTGGGATCCTAAACAGCATTTGGGAGCAGAGCTGTCGCTGTGACATCAACTACGGCAATGTTTACAGCATTGTGACAGACTCATCCTTGCATATCCTACAGAAGATATAAAGAGCTGTCAGGTGTGCTACAGGCGTGGTATATCATGATCTTAACCCAAGGCTGAGTTTGTTTTATCTGCATTTACTTCCCTGTCGCTCCCTTTAAGTTTATCTGGCACATCTTTTCATAGTCCTCACGACAACTCCTTCCCCGCTTTGGCAAGAACCGCCAGTGTGACTGTGGGTCAGCCAGTGTTTGCACTGGCACAATGGTCCAACTGTGGATTAGGGAGAGGACTCTTTCCCTGGTGGGCCAATGCTCTAACTCCTCATCCTGCTGCGCCAATATCCACTAAACCATCTGCGTTGTCTTATTCCTGCAGAGCCATCTACACTAACAGCTTTCTTAAAGAATCATAGGGATCATACAAAGTCAATCTTATTTTTTTATTTAGTACTGACCTGAATAAGATATTTCACATAAAAGACGTTTACATAAAGTCCACAAGTGAAAATAATAGTTGAATTGAACCACTTTCAAAAGTTTACATACGCTTGATTCTTAATACGGTGTTGTTACCTGAATGATCCACAGCTGTGGTTTTTTGTTTGTGTGTTTAGTGAGTTGTTCTTGAGTGCCTTGTTTGCTCTGAACAGTTAAACCGCCTGCTGTTCTTCAGAAGAATCCTTAAGATCCCACAAATTCTATGTTTTTTTCAGCATTTTTGTGTATTTGTACCCTTTCCAACAATGACTGTATGATTTTGAGATCCATCTTTACACAATGAGGACAACTGAGGGACTTATGAGCAACTATTGCAGAAGGTTCAAACGCTCACTGATGCTCCAGAAGGAATCACGATGTATTAAGAGCTGGGGGGTGAAAACTTTTGGAATTTAAAGATCAAGGTAATTAACTTATTTTGTCTTCTGGGTAACATGTAAGCTTCTTCTGTAGCTTCTGAAGGGCAGTACTACATTTAAAAAATATGATATTAAGCTAAGTAAGAAAAATGAACACATCTTCAGTCTTTTCAAAAGTTTACACCCCCGGCTTCCTTCTGAAATATCAGTGAGCTTTTGAACCTTCTCTAATAGTTGCATGAGTCCCTCAGTTGTCCTAAGTGTGAAAAGATGGATCTCAAAATCATACAGTCATTGTTGGAAAGGGTTCAAATGCACAAAAATGCTGGAAAACTAAATTTTTGGGACCTGAAGGACTTTTCTGAAGAACAGCAGGCAGTTTAACTGTTCAGGACAAACAAGGGACTCATGAACAACTATCGCTAAACAAAAAACACAGCTGTGGGTCATTCCGGTAACAACACAGTATTAAAAATCAAGTGTATGTAAACTTTTGAACAGGGTCAAGTTTAGCAACTCAACTATTATTTTGAACGTCTTTTATGTGACATATCTTATTCAGGTCAGTACTAAATAAAAAAAGCAAAACATGCTTTTTGTATGATCCCTCTTATTTTGGTAAAACAATTAAGATTTTGCAGATTCTGCAAGGTGTATGTAAACTTTTGACCTCAACTGTATATGTTAAAATGTATTCATGTGATGCAAAGCTGAATTTTTACCATCATTACTCATTACTTATTAGTATCAATGTCACACAATATCAAAATGTTTGTGGAAACCATGATTCACTGATCAATAGAAAGTGTTGTGTAATATTGACTTGACTACAATTGTGTACTTTAGGAGAAAATAAAATTACAAAATTACAAAATAAGGGTGCTTTGACTGTTCCTCGACTTTGCAAACAAGTAATTTCCTGTGGCATAAACAGTGATCAGTGAGAAGTTTAATTGTGTTAAACAACCATCACACGACTCCCTGAGAAACGTAGCTTATGAGCAGACCGTTTGGTACGAAGGATCCTCCCATTAAGATGGTTAAGGAAATGAGCTCATTTAACAAGGACCCATAGAATAAAGGTGATCATGTACAGCCATTAATCCAGCTTCCCCTTCAGAATAATTACCAGCCCACACCTTTCTGTCCTTGATATAATTTACAGCCTCACTCCACATTATCCTTTCCATATATAAGCAGATCCACTGAAGGCTCTCGATACGTTCCTTAAATGAGTCAACAATGTCTTGGACTTGAACTCAAGTATATCTTTTCAACTTTCGAGTGCTTGTTTGACAACGTTTCGGTCAAAAGGCGCGTGTTCGTGCCTAATGGTCAGATGCCATTAAAGCACGAACAGATACTCTGGTTCTTTAAAAAGCTCTTTAAACTGGACACTGAAATGAATCGGCAGCAGATGAAGTCTCAGTCTACTGATCTTCTTAACAGCTTGGAGTGAACACGACAGATAAAAATGGCAGTTTTACAAAGTGTAGACCTTTACTACTGATCAAAGCCGCCACTTCCCGGGCAGACAGGCCTGTCTGAAGTTACAAGCAACAAAAAGACTCTGCCTTAGACATACCAGTTTCAGACAACCCAAATAGATCTACCAAAGTGCTTCACAATTGACAAAACTGCTTAATTTAGTGGTAAAGGAATAACTATTATTTAGCCGTTTTGTGTCCTTGTCCCGCAGTCCTGATATTTTCAGAGGTTTGTGTGTCATCCGTCTTGGACTTTAAAAATATAGTATTGCTCAGGGACAGCTGTTGAGCCAGAGTTCAAAAATAGCTCTTTGTTTGCTGTGCCGCTAGAACGGCAAGTGCTGGAATAGTTTTTTTTTAATGATAGGATAAAACAGTGACAGCAGTGATCTACTTAACACTTAAAAAGGAGAAAAATGGGAAGAAATGAAAAGAGAATGAAACGAATTAAGCGCATGCTGTTACATACACACTGTTCATTATGAAAACTAATGTGCAATGAGTCATAAAACATGGAGTGTAAATTGGATCATAAATGTAATGATCATAAATGTTATTATATATGGCTGGTTAAAGTACTTTTATTTATATTTTAATACAAATCTATTCATCTAGAAGTGAAGGTTGAGAAAAATAATAGTCTAACATTTTATGACCCAATCAAATCTTGAAGGATGAAGTCTCTTCCGATATTAATTTCCAATGAATATTTTATTCAGAAATAGGTTAAATCAGGTCACCCAAAAAGCAGATGCAAATCCATTCTCCAAAGCCACAGATTTCGTCTGATCAGACACATTTTTAGTGTTATACTTGTGCAAATTAATAACCTAAACCATTTGTTCTGCACAAAACTACATACTTTAAACAATATTATATACTATAATAAAACAGCTTTATAAAAAAATGCTCTGTTCCCGAAAGTAAGTGTCTTTAAATCTTATTAAAAATTTAATTAATATTTGTACTGTAAAACTAAATATTTTGAAGAAAGTCAGTATCATACAGGTTTGTATGGAAGCCCATTTTTGCAAGTGAATAAAAAAAGTTAATTTTTTTCTTGCAAATCGCAAGTTTGTATCTCACAATTCTGACTTTATAACATACAATTGCGAGTCATTAAGTCAGAATTGTGAGATATAAATACAACGCGTTGCCTTTGCCCCATCAAAAATTAACTTTATAAGTCGCAATTATGAGATTATATCTAACAATTCTGAAAAAAAGTGTCAATTGTGACTGTCGCAATTCTGACTTTATAACTTATAAATGATTTTATATCACGCAATTATTAGGGAAAAAGTCAGAATCAAAAGTTTATATCACGCATTTCTGAATAAAAGTCAGAATTGTGAGTTTTTAAATCACTCAATTCTGAGAAAAAAGTAGTCAGAATTGAGTATATCATGCAATTCTGAGAAAAAAAATTCAGAATCATGCGTTTGTATCACGCAATTTTGAGAAAAAAGGTCAGAATTGTGAGTTTGTATCGCAATTCTGAGGAAAAGTCAGAATTGCAAGTTTATAATACGCAATTCTGGAAAAAAAAAACAAAAAAAAAACATCCGAATCACGAGTTTATATCACGCAAATTTGAGGAAAAAAAGTTGCAAGTTTCTATCACACAGTTCGGAGGAAAAAAGAATTGTGAGTTTTTAGCGCAAATTCTGAGGAAAAATCAGAATCGCAAGTTTATAACACGCAATTCTGAAAAAAAAAAAAAGTCAGAATTGCACATTTAGAACACACAATTCTTAAAAAAAAAAAACACACACCAGAATCACAAGTTTATATCGCGCAATTCTGAGAAATAGTCAAAAATAAATATTGCAATTCTAAGGAAAAAAGTCCGAATTGTGAGTCTGTATCACACAATTCTAAGGAAAAGTCAGAATTACGAGTTTGTATTAGGCAAGTCTGAGAAAAATCTGAATTGTGAGTTTTTAATAACGCAATTCTGAAAAGAAAAGAAAAAACATCAGAATTGCGAGTTTGTATCACGAGTTTATCACAATTTGGAGGTAAAAACTCAAAATTGTGACTTTGTATCGCAAATTGAGAAAAAGTCAGAATCGCAGGTTTATAACACGCAATTCTGAAAAAAAAAAAAAAAACATCAGAATTGAGAGTTTATATCACGCAATTCTGAGAAAAAAAAAAGTCAAAATTGCGAGTTTGTATTATGCAATTTTGAGGAAAATAGCCAGAATCGCAAGTTTATAACAAGCAATTCTAAGGAAAAAAAGTCAGAATTACATGTTTATTATGTTCAATACTGAAAAAAAACATCAGGATTGCAAGTTTATATCACGCAATTCTAAGTAAAAAAGTCAAAATTGCAAGTTTGTATCAGGCAATTCTGAGGAAAAATGTCAGAATCACGAGTTTATATCACAATTCTGAGGAAAAATGTCAGAATCATGAGTTTATATCACAATTCTGAGGAAAAAAGTCAGAATCATGAGTTTATATCACAATTCTGAGGAAAAAAGTCAATTATGACTTTGTATCAGGCAATTCAGAGAAAAAAAAAATCTGAATTGTGTTTTTAATAATGCAATTCTGAGGGGAAAAGTAAAAATCGCAAGTTTATAACACGCAATTCTGAGGAAAAAAGTCAGAATTGCACATTTATAACATGCAATTCAAAAAAAAAAAAAAACATCAGAATTGCGAGTTTATAACACGCAATTAAAAAAAAATAAAAAAAATAAATAAAAAAGAATTGCGAGTTTGTATCACGCAATTGAGGAAAAAAGTCAAAAATCGTGAGTTTATATTATGCAATTCTAAGGGAAAAAAGCCAGAATTGTGAGTTGGAACGACACCTTAGGAGTTGAATTTGCTTTTGTTTTGAAGCTATGAATTTAAACAAGAAACTGCCCAGTTTTATAGCACCAATCACCAAATCCATTATACCTGTTAAAGCACCACTACTTTAAAAATAAAATAAAAACAAGGACACCTAGTCATCCATCCTGCCCTATCCCTACTAAACATGTCAGAATAAAGACACTGAATTCATGCTTTGCTGAGGCAGGACGTTTCACACAATGTTCGCTTGTGTTGTATTAGTTGTGAACAGCCGTTAAGCAGCACAAAGCAGAACAGCAGCTATAAAGGCCTTTGCTGAGATATGCAGTTTGACAATCTTTAGTCCAGTACAGTCCATTCCAGGAAACTCTTTGGCCGCATTCCCCTAAAGAAAGACATCCATAACATCCCTCTTTGTGAGTCACAGGTAGAGAAAGAATGGTGTCACGGTCTGCCACCCACTCGGGGATTATAGTGAGGCAAAGTGTTATGTGAAAGCATAATATCCCTCTTAATCTTCCCTTTTTCTTTTTTAAAGCTCATGCCATGAGGCTGCACTAATGTGTCAAACATCAATCCCGCCGGCCAAGAGGGGATACAACTGACCATCGCTCTCAAATATTCTCAGGCAGACCACGTACAGAATCAAGTCAAAGTCAAGACGCACCAAAAAGCAGAAAAAAAAAAACTAATGCATCTGCGGTATAGTAGCTGCAGGGTCATAATTCACACTTTCTCAAAGCCAGGTTTCAAAAGTAAGATAATTTAGGAATATATATTCAAGACATGTTAAAAGGTCATAGGGGCACTTAGATGCAATTCAATAATCTGGAATATTTGCTGGAAACATTATGCTCCAGCAGAAACCAAAAATTGCATTTCTGAAGATTTAGGATATAATAACAGGTGAAACTGTTAGATCCCCTCATTTTTCTCACATCATGGTGCTTGTAATAGATTTGCGCTACGTCTCAGCAGCAGTCTCCCTAATAGGACGGGAGATAGATTTGCATGATCAGCACTGATCTAGAATGCAAGGCCAGATAAGTAACAAGGACTTCGGTTAGACTCTGCTTTGAAAGAAGTTTAGAGAGTGCCAGTGAGGAACTGCTAATTAACAGCACGATTAAAAAGCAATCACAGCAATGAACTTACATCAGTTAAGTTGCTCAGACAAGCTCAGGTATAGGACGAAACTGAAAACAAAGTTAGTGCAAAGATGGTGGATTTAGGTAAATGTCACTCATTTGCATGCAAATGCGACCTGACATTTTTGTGGTCATGTTAAAACACTGAAGCACCAGTGCGTGTTTAATTTTGCTGACGCGGTAAATTTGATGGTACGGTCTTAAAGGGATAGTTCAGGCAAAAATGAAAATTCTGGCATTAATTACTCACCCTCATGTCGTTCCAAACCTGGAAGACCTTTGTTCATCTTCGGAACACAAATTAAGATACTTTTGATGAAATCTAAGAGCTTTCCGCCCCTGCATAGACCGCAAAGCAACTGATACGTTTAGGACCCAGAAAGATAGTAAGAACATTGTTAAAACTGTACATAAAACAGTCTTCGTAAACATGCATATCGTGGTACTGTCTTAAATCCACGTTGAAGGCATGGAAGAGAAGAAAACGTTGAATGAAGTTGTTGTTTCAGTTTTCTTTGCTCACAAGCTTCATAAAATTACAGCCGAACCACTGATTTTATCGATGTCCTTACTACTTTCCTGGACCTTGAACAACAGAAAGCTCTCGGATTACATCAAAAATATCTTAATTAATCTCAATTATTGAGAGAATTGTCATTTTTATACTCACAAAGATATTAATTTGCACCAAAAATAAATAATGTAATCCTTTTTTTAGGACCATTAACACTTGTTGCCATTTTTAAATTCATGACAAATAAGCACATTTTTGCCCCAAGATTCTCATTGCTATAATGCAGTGAAAAAATTTTGAAAAAAAAAAAAAAAAGGCAAGAAAAAAGTCTGAATTTTGAGTTTTATCTTGCAATTCTGAGTTTATTTCATACAATTCTGAGGAAAAAAGTCAATAGTGACTTTATATCTCTTGATTCTGACTTTATAACTCACAATTGTGAGCTTATATCGCACAATTCTGAGAAAAAAAGTCCGAACTGCAAGTTTGTACCATGCAATTCTGACCAAAAAAAAAGTTAAAACTGCGATACATAAACTTGCAATTGCAAGAAAAGTCAGAATTTTCTTGTGAGTTTCTCACATTTCTGACTTTTTCTTCTTATATAATGCAATTCTGAGAAAAAAAAAGTCAGAATTGCAAGTTTCTATCATGCAATTCTGAGAAAAAAAGTCAAAACAGCGATATACTACCAGTCAAAATTTGGGTTCAGTAAATTTGACTCTTTTTTTTTTTGATAGAAATTAATACTTTTATTCACCAAGGGTGTGTTAAATTGATAAAAAGTGATAGCAAATACTTACATTGTTAGAAAATATTTATATTTTGAATGAATGCTGTTCTTTTGAGCTTTTTATTCATCAAAGAATCCTGAAAAAAATATCACAATTTCAAAATAAATTCTTTGCAGGGCAACTGTTACAATATATAATCCAATATAGATCCAATATAGATCATTCTAATAATAAATCAGTATATTAGAATGATTTCTGAAGGATCATGTGACACTTAAGACTGAAGTAATGGCTGATGAAAATTTAGCTTCGCATCACAGGAATAAATTAAATTTTAAAGTATATTACAACAGAAACCATTATTTTATATTGTAATAACATTTCGCAATATTACAGTTTTTTTCTATATCTTTGATTAAATAAATGTCGCACTGATGAGCATGAGAGACTTTCTTTAAAAACATTACAACTCTTACTGACCCCAAACTTTTGACCAGGAGGTGTATAAATCATTTTTTTGTGAGTTTCTCACATTTCTGACTTTTTTTCTTATATAATGCAATTCTGAGAAAAAAAGTCAGAATTGCAAGTTTCTATCACGCAATTCTGAGAAAAAGTCAAAACAGCGATATATAAATAATTTGTGAGTTTCTCACATTTCTGACTTTTTTTTCTTTTATAATGCAATTCTGAGAAAAAAAGTCAGAATTGCGAGTTTGTATCACGCAATTCTGAGAAAAAGTCAAAACAGCGATATATAAATAGTTTTTTTGTGAGTTTCTCACATTTCTGAGTTTCTCGCAATTGTGAGTTTATATCATGCAATTCTGAAAAAAAAAAGTCAGAACTGCGAGTTTTATCTTGTAATTATGAGTTATCATCACATAATTCTGGGAGAAAAAAATTAATTGTGACTTTATATCTCTCAATTCTGAGAAAAAAGTAAAAACTGCGATATATAAACTCGCAATTGCATTAAAAACGTCAGATTAGTGAGTTACTTTTTTATTTCTTGCAATTGTAAGTTTATATCACAATTCTGAGAAAAAAAGGCAAAACCGCAAGTTTATCATGCAATTCTGAAAAAAAAAAGCCAGAATTGCAAGTTAGTATCACACAATTCTGAGAAAAAAAGTCAAAACAGCGATATATAAATAGATTTTTTGTGAGTTTCTCACATTTCTGAGTTTCTCGCAATTGTGAGTTTATATCATGCAATTCTGAAAAAAAAAAGTCAGAACTGCGAGTTTTATCTTGTAATTATGAGTTATCATCACATAATTCTGGGGGGAAAAAAGTTAATTGTGACTTTATATCTCTCAATTCTGAGAAAAAAAGTAAAAACTGCGATATATAAGCTCGCAATTGCATTAAAAACGTCAGATTAGTGAGTTACTTTTTTATTTCTTGCAATTGTAAGTTTATATCACAATTCTGAGAAAAAAAGGCAAAACCGCAAGTTTATCATGCAATTCTGAAAAAAAAAGCCAGAATTGCAAGTTAGTATCACACAATTCTGAGAAAAAAAGTCAAAACAGCGATATATAAATAGATTTTTTGTGAGTTTCTCACATTTCTGAGTTTCTCGCAATTCTGAGAAAAGTCAAAACGGCGATATATAAACTCACAAATTGCAAGAAAAGTCAGAATTTTCTTGTGAGTTTCTCATAATTATGATTTTACATCACGCAATTGAGAAAAAAAAAGTCAAAATCGCAAGTTTATATCACGCAGTTCTGAGAAAAAAAAAATGTCCGAATTGCGAGATATAAACTCACAATTGTGAGAAAATGTTGAATGAAGTTGTTATTTTTGTCTTCTTTGCACATAAAAAGAATTCTCGTAGCTTCATAACATTACTGTTAAACCACTGATGTAGGAGTATTTTAACAATGTCCTTGCTACCTTTCCGGGCCTTGAACCCGTCAGTTATGTTGCGGTCTATGCAGGGTCAGAAAGCTCTCGGATTTCATCAAAAATATCTTAGTTTGTGTTCCAAATATGAACGAAGGTCTTACAGGTTTGGAACGACATGAGGGTGAGTAACTAATAACAGAATTTCTTTTATTTATGGGTCAGTCTCACAAAAAATGCCTGGCTCATATTTCACCACAAGATAAAAAATAAAAAAAATCCTGTTTTTAGGACCATTAAGATTGGTTGCCATTTTTTAATTCTCATGTTAATGACAAATAAGCACATTTTTGCCCCGAAGCACTCATTACTGTAATGCAGAAAAAGTTTCTTCACATTAATCTTATACAGTAATGAAAATCCTTCTTTCCAGACAAAACATTATTTCTTTATTTTAATCAGAATAAACCAAATTCAGCACACTCAATGCAACTAAGCAATCTTTATCATTTAAATGTATTAATAATATTACATTAATATTTTAATAATGCATTTAACACTTAATGTACCATTTTATATATTACAGTTATAAGAATTAGATTTTATTTTACTTTAGAAGAATAGCCAAGAGCTTGGTTAAATGGCCAAAAAAGACAACACCCTGTGGCACAGATTTACCAGGTCTGATAAAGCTCATAAAGTTGGTGGCTCAGACAGTTGGGCCCTATGGACATTCCCCAGACTCAAAATTGGTCAATTTTCTTTCACAACAACGGAGATAGTTGGAGGTGAAGGTGAGAGGAAGAGAACAGCCCTAGCGACACACGGTTCATAAGCCTGGTGGATTAATCTTTCATCAAAAAAAAAAAGATGATTTATTTGAGGGCATGTCCAGTAGCAAAATGAATGATGGCCTTCCTATCAGAGTTTGGGAATAGAAGATATGGGTTATGTCTTCTAACATCCTAAATGCCTGCGTACAGAAATGATCTAATAAACTAAACTCAATTATATCTAATACACAACATACATAAAGTCACAGCATGTGATCTCGTCTTACATCTCATCATGAGATGACAAACCAAGCATGAAGGGGGAAAAAAGCTCCTCATCTGTAAGGCAAGCACATATAGGCACATATTCTAAAACCAGCATAATTTCCTCTGGTTAACGCGCAATAAGAAGCTTATCCATGCGATGAGATTTAAAAAAGAAAAGCTGAAACAATGCTTTTTATTGGCAGACGGGACAGCCGCTTCCCTCTTTTCCAGAGATGAAGGAGGGTGGAGCAGAGCGGAATGAATCAGCACATCAATCACTGTTGCGATGCTAAAGCAGAGGAGGAAATCACACCGGCGTCTTGTGCTGTAGCTCTACGTGAATTTCAAGGGCACTCAAGAGCCTCCCGATACGCGTGGGGCGAGGAGTCCACGGAGATTACGCAGAAGTATTAAGTGTCTCGTTTGTCTTTCTTACCTTCAGCCTTCAACCGGTGTGAGTCCAGCACCCTGCCGAGACATAAGTGCTGCCAACGAGGTGCGTTTGTTTGACTGTGTTTTTTTTTAACAGGCGCTGCTGCACTCACCAGAAACACTCTGTAGGCGTCTTTGCGTCTTACAGGCCCCCAGCAGGACTCCGTGTCGTTGTATTTCACACTCCCGGCACTGCACGAGTGATTCCCACTGCGGGAAGGGCAAACAATTAGACACTTCTGACCTCTGAAAATCGATGTCAGGAGTTTATGAAGTACAACCATATATTTATACAGTGCCCTAATATTGGCACCCTTGGTAAATATGAGCAAAAGTGGATGTGAAAATAAATCTGCATAATTTAGCCTTTTGATCTCTCATTCAAAATAATCTACTTTTTGAAAGGGTTTATTGAACCTCCTCCAAAATGTATTTTTTGTTAAAAGGGTTAGTTCACACAAAATGTAACATTCTGTCATTAATTACTCACCCTCATGTTGTTTTAAACTCGTAAGACCTTCTTTTATCTTCGGAACACAATTTAAGATACTTTTTATTAAATCCGAGAGGTCTCTGTCCCTTCCATAGACAGCAAGGGTACTACCAGGTTCAAGGCCCAGAAAAGTACCAAGATGATCGACAAAGTAGTCCGTGTGACATCAGTGGTTCAACTGTAATTTTACAAAGCTACGAGAATACTTTTTTTGCGCAAAGAAAACAAAAATACAGACTTTATTCCACATTTTCGTCTCTACTGCGTTATTTGTGGATGCGTTTACGTGAGTACCCCGACACGTGTGGCAACGCTGACCCAGATCAATATATTTCAATAGCTTTCACACAGTGTGCGTCTTTCACCACGTGTAACCACAGCACAACGCATATGTTCACGACACGAGGCTGGATCTGGGTCCGCATCGGCGCCACCATGCATGCGTCATGGACTTGTGGTGCTCTCATAAATGTACATCCACAAGTTACACAGTACAGACAAAAATGTGGAATAAAGTCGTTATTTTTGTTTTCTTTGCGCAAAAAAAAGTTCTCGTACCTTTGTAAAACTACAGATGAACCACAGATGTCACATGGACTACTTTGTCGATCATTTTGGAACCAAAATGCACGAAGGTCTTACGGGTTTGGAACAACATGAGGGTGAGTAATTCATGACTGAATTTTCATTTTTGGGTGATCTAATCCTTTAAATATCATTTTGATACATTCAGTGTTGTTTTTGACAACCATCTTAGATTTAGTCTTAGTCTTTTGGGCTAAAATGCTTCTTAGTTTTAGTCAAATTTTAGTCACTTCTATATGTGATAGTTTTAGTCCAATTTTAGTCGACGAAAAGTCAAAAAGGTTTTAGTCTAGTTTTAGTCAAAAAAAAGGGAAAAAAGTAGTCTTTTAACAAATTAATGTAGGTCAGTAAGTATTTTGCTGTTGGGTAGTGTCACTTATAAGTTCTGAAAATAGCAGATCTATAGTTCAACACAATGTGAGCTTCCGGATCAACTATTTTCACCAATAATTACAATAATGAAGGAATGTTTTAGAACATAAAAGACAAAAAAGGATGGAATGCTAAAACGGCTTGCCATACTAGTATAGCAAAGAGTATTTAATGCTAAAACGGCTTGCCATAGCATCAGATACTTTTTAAGTTTTAATTGCATGCACAATAAGCGGAAATGTCATGCATTTTAAACGTCTGACGGACCACCCACTAACATTTTCGTCTATTCTCGTCTCGTCAACGAAAACTCACACACGTCTCGTCATGTTTTAGTCATCAACGAGCCATTTTTATCTCGTCATCGTCTCGTTATCGTCATGAAAAAAAGTGGCGTCAACGAAATGATTTCGTCATCGTCATCGTTGACGAAAACAACACTGGATACATTAGGCTTTTATGACTCATATATAATGTAGAAAAATATGGTGCTCACACTTGAGGAAAAAATACCCGTTTTATTCACAAACTGAGCAAAAATAATACTTTGGTGCACCTATTATTTATATGAAACTCGGAATAAATTGTAATTTAAATCAATGAGAGCTTTCGAAATGAACAGCCAACTACTTACTTAAAATGCATATAAATGTCAGTTGTCACTCTATATCTCCCAATAGTATGTCTAAGATGACATTTTAAAGGATTACATCATTCCAGAATTGATTTCCTAATTTACTTACCACTATGCCATCCAAGAAAACAAGGTTTTTTTTCCATACTTCAAGGGGGATCAACGGGTGCTAGGGTTCTAGCAAAGAATTAGTCATTTTCTAAAAAAATTCTATACTTGTTAAACACAAATGATCATCTTGCACTAGCTCAACTTTACACATTATATAGTCACATTTGAAAGGTCAGACACGATATAGGTGGAAGTACCGACCCAGTGTTTACAAAGCAAATGTCCAAAAAAAAATTAAACACCCTTTAAAATGGTAAAACGATGACGGATGATTTTGAAGCTGGAGGAGCCCTACCCTTTCCAACATGATTACATAATGTGTGAAGTCAAGCTACTGCAATACGAGCATTTGTGCATTTTTTGTTAAAAAGTATATCATTTTTTATTTTTTTAAGAGCATTACCGATCATTTCACTAGATAAAACCCTTATTCCTCGGCTGGGATTGTGTAGAGCCCTTTGAAGCTGCACTGAAACTGCAATTTGGACCTTTAACCCGTTGATTCCCATTGAACTCCACTATATGGAGAAAAATCCTGGAATGTTTTCCTTAACCCTCTGGGCCTCTTCGGTCATTTTTGACTGAAAAATTTTATGTTTTGAATTTTTAAAAATCGTAGCTTCATCAGAATGAGATGACACTTGGTGACTTTTGTTGCATTAGCTATGTGAGTACAAAAAAAAATCAGTGACATGATTCGGATATGTTAAAGGGTCAAAAAAAAAAATAGTCACACTTGGCTCCTTCGCGGTCAAAAATGACCAACATAGGAAATGAATGGGAAATACGAAAAAATGTGATAATTCAGATAATCTTTTGGTAATACAAGCTACAAATGAGCAACTGTGCTGAAAAGAAGTGTTCAGCAAGCAAGGACTGACACTCTAAAATAACAAAAGTACAGAACTGACACACACGCACACACACACACACACAGACACAAAGAAATAAGCAGAAAAACGCAAAACCTGATATTTATCCAATCAAAAAAATATCTAAACCTTGCCAAAATGTATCTTTTAGAATGTCTGAATATATTTCTAAATGCAAAGCCTAATAAAATGAAGAAACAGTAAAAAGAAAAAAACAATAGGAATCCCAAAGCCCCTGTATATATGTATATAGGGAGATACAGGAGTTTACATGGCATTACACAAGTTTTTATTTTTTATGCCACTAGATGGTGCAATTTTCACTTTAAAAAAATGGATTTTAAATGCTTTTACTCTATTTTAATGTGAAATGTTGTATTTATTGAAAAATAATAAATACATAATTAATTAAAAAATATAATATAAAATATAATTCTACTGGGAAAAAATTGCTCATTAAAACTGTATAGATATTGCATAGATTCACAAAAAATGCTCAAAATTCTAAATAATAATTACAAAATATTATTGAACAAAAATGTATTTAATTGATTTTCCTGAAGAAAAAAAAAAGTTACTTTTTAAGGCTTCGGTCACTTTTGACCGCGAGGGAGCCAAGTGTGACCCCTTAATGAGGAGGCCCAGAGGGTTAAAAAGCTCAATTTTTTTTCGACTGAAGACAGACAGACATGAACATTTCAGATGACATAGGTCAAAAATATCAATTACATTGTGGAAATCAGCTGAGAATTATGACTGAACAATTTTCTTAATCTGAAACTAATAAGAAACAAGTCAAGTTTTAATGGACTATATTAACATTCCAAAATTACAGCTTATGTTTCATTAATTGATGTGTAGAACAATATAAACTCACCATGCAACCTCCATCAATGATACAGGTACAGCCGCGGCATAAATGGCCAGGTCTCCGTACAGGTACACAATGATACAGATGTAGAACATGTTGACGCCAACTGCGAAAAGAACCAGCATTTGTCATTCCAAAGATTCATGGCTTTACATAAAACATCACCTCAAATACAAACAGGTGGAGATGTTAACTGAACATGAAGATGGGCGGCATCATTCCCTAGAAGATTCCTCTGATGTTCCTCCCCAACACTAAACGCATGGAGCCGCAACGCAGCCGTATAAATCAACCTAATTAAAGAAGCAAGCACTTCATTACGAAATTCCCCCCTGCTCTTCTCTTCATTAACCCCACACTCCTCTTCACCTGTTCCTCCATCCATCCATCACTCAGTCCCTGCAGTTGGAGAAGGATGGAGAGCATTCAAGAGGAAACACATGGGCTTACAATATCACATTCATCACTGAAACTCCTACAAGGATCTTGAACGGTCCAACAGACCAACAAGCTCATTAATTTCTCTTAAGGCAACTAGAGCTAACAGACTATTAAAAGTAAATTTAAATAAAGAAAAAAATTACGAAATACACTTTTACAAGCTCAATTGAGTCATTTTCCCTCCACAAAAAATGCAGCAAATGGTGCTATCATTTCCAGTTCATTTTACGAAGATGAGTGGAGAAAAGCTGGCAGAAAATGTGGAATATTATAAATCTTAAATATTGAGGTTAATTAAGAATACAGTTTTTCAAATCAGTTCCAGTTTGTTTTACAAAGATGAGTGGCAAAAAATGTGGGGAATCATAAAGTCAGTTGCAGAGCTTATTTTACAAATTTTTAAGCAAAAAGGAGAAAGAGCGAGCATGTTACTTTAAATACTGAGGTTAATTGAGAATATCATTTTTAACCCAGTTCAAGATCTTTTTACAAAGATGAGTGGCAGAAAACATGGGAAATTATAAACACCAAATGAGGTGAAGTGCTTATTTTACAAATTTGTAAACAAAATTGACAAAAGAGGAAAGGTGAGTCAGTTACTATAAATATAGAAATACTGAGGTTTACCAAATAACACATTTCTTGCATCATTAGACATATACAACTAAATGTAATAGGAATGCAATGATAACTAAAATTTTGGTTGATTTAGATACACTAATAATTATTTTCATGTTATGGCTATTAACTGATGAATGGAATTTAAAAAAAACTGTGGGGGAAAAAAATTCTGAATTGTCCTCACAAATGCGAGTTTGAATCGTGCAATTCTGACTTTTTTCTTTGAATTGTGAGACAAGAACTCTGAATTCAGATTTTTTCTTCACAAAAAAGTGGGTTTGTGTCTCGCAATTATGACTTTTCTCAGAATTGTGTTTTACCCTCAATATTTAAAAACCTTGCAATTAAGGTTTTTTCTGTATTGTGAGACCAAAACTCGCAATTCTGCTTTTTTTTTTTCTCACAAATGCGAGTTTGTATCTCACAAATCTGACTTTGTCTCAGAATTATGAAACAAAAAGCTTGCAATTCTGTTTTTTTTTTCTCTGAATTTTGAGACAAAAACTCACAAGTACAAAGTTTGTATCTCGCAATTTTGACTTTTCCTCAGAACTATGAGCTAAAACTTGCAATTGTGAAATGAAAACTTTGAGATAATGAGATAAAAACTCCCAATTCTGATTATTTCCTCACAAATTTGAGTTTATGTCTTGCAATTCTGAATTTTTTCTCCAAACTACAAGATGAAAACTGGCAATTCAGATTTTTTTCTCACAAATTTGAGCTTGTCGCAATTCTGACTTTTTTCTCAGAATTGTGAAAAACCTTGCAATTCAGATTTTTTTTTCTCACAAATGCAAGTTTGTATCTCGCAATTCTGTCTTTTTTTGTCTCAGATTTTTGAAATAAAAACCTTGCAATTCTGATTTTTTTTTCTCTGAATTGTGAGACAAAAACTTGCAAGTTCAAGTTTGTATCTCGCAATTCTGACTTTTATGTGTCTCAGATTTTTTAAATAAAAACCTTGCGATTCTGATTTTTTTCTTCTCTAAATTGTGAGACAAAAACTCGCAAGTTCAAGTTTGTATCCCGCATTCTGACTTTTTTTCAGAACTATGAACTAAAACTTGCAATTCTGACTCCAAATTGTGAAATTTTTTCTCACAAATGCAAGTTTTTCTCTTACAATTCTGATTTTTTTCCTCAACTGTGAGTTTATATCTAGTAATTCTGAATTTTACTTGCGAGTTCATCTTATAGTTCTGTTTTTTTTTCTGACGAATGCAAGTTTGTATCTTGCAATTCTGTCCTTTTCTCACAAATTTGAGGTTGCATTTCCTCAGAATTGTAAAATAAAAACCTTGCAATTCTGATTTTCTTTCTCTGAATTGTAAAATAAAAACCTCGAAATTCAGATTTTTTCATCTGATTTATGAGACAACTCACAAATCTGATTCTGATAATGAGCTGAAAACTCCCAATTCTGTCTTTTTCACACAAATTTGTTTGTATCTCGCAATTTTGACTTTTCTTCATCAGGATTGTGAAATAAAAACTTGCAATTCTGACTTTTTTCTCACAAATGTCTGCCCATTTCCACCACTAAATAAAAAATAAAAAAGGTAATTGTGACTATTTCTCTTAAAATACTGACTTTTTTTCTCAGAATTGTGAGATATAAACTTGCAACTGCGAGTCCAATACTGACAGGAAAAAGATATGTTCTCATAATTTATATCTTACAGTTCTGACTTAACTTGCAAATTCATGTAATAAAGTAAGAATTGCGAGATATAAACTCGCAATAGCAAGAAAAAAAAAAGTCTGAACTGTAAGATAAAGTTTTTTTATTTAGTGGTGGAAATGGGCTTCCATAGCTAAGTGAGGCAATCTAAATACAGCAGTCAACATATGAAGTGGACCAAAACTTTTCAACAAAGTTGTCCTAAAACCAAAACAACAAATGTCCTTGTCTAAAGACAACTTTGATGAACTTGTTTGATCCACTTCAAAAGTTGACTACTATACAAAAAATAGGAAAAAGTTAGCACGTGCGAAATTAAATATGGCTATGGTTCTTCTTTTCACTTAAGTCTATAGGATTTGGTTCTAGTTTTATCCACCAGGTATCACTTTGTCTCACAAGTAAGTCCAATCACTTTGAAAAGTAACAGCATACCTCTTTTCAATAAGGCATAAACACTGCAAGTCAAATTACACACCAAAGTTTAACAGCTCTGGTGTTAACTGAGGTTTTGAAAAAAAAAAAAATCCCCATCATGAGCCAAAAGTAATAGTCTTAGCAAGCACACCTAAAAACAAAATCAATCATGAACTAATCTATCTCCTCTGTGACATTATCCGAAGCTGCCTTCTAATCAACCTGTCAGAGGGAAGGTTACAGTGACTGTGAACATCCCTGATAAACCAGCGGCCATGAAGAAAACTGTCCGATGATGAAACGTTGAAAGCCAGGCTTTCAACCAAAGCGTCAGTGATTTCAGACCAAAGCGGATTCACATTCTGCTTCTGCAACCAAATAGTGGCTGATTGTGTTTTCTCTAAAAACAACCTCCCACCTGCCTGGACAATCCTAAAGTCCATTCACAAACATTAAAGCCTCTAACTACAGTTGATTTTGCTCTATAAAAGACTGCGGTTTCTTGCGGCTCATGGATTGATCACCCCCATTACGAAGGCTGCGTTTAGCAATTGCACCAGCGTTAAAAAGACAGCATGTCCTAAGACAGGAGGGCAAACCTGTGTTAGATTTAAAGCTAGTCAATACTAAAGTCACACTAACTAAACTAATCTCCTTCACAGTGAGTTACGCTTCCATTTAATACATTTACGATCAGAGTCTGCAATGCTCCTCAGGTAGTCATTAGTTTCTCCCAAATGCACCTCCAAAGTGGCCGCTTCATTCCAGTCTATGCTGGGAAAGGTCAGGGCAAAGCAAGCTATTTTAACACATCACGCTTAATAGAATAATGAAGAGTCGACAAGGCGAGCGTGTGACGTCTGTGCTGAACACTAAGCTGGTGTTTGTGTTCACTAAAAGTGAGTGTGTGCAGCATTGGCTTGTTGGAAGGTGTGACGAGTGCGCTACCTAGTGGGTGCCGTAGGCCATCACATGCTGTGGATATAGTCAGAAATGAACTTTTTCATTAGGATGCAATATTTCCACCTGGAATTGATTTCTGGTGCAATTAAAATCAAATACGCTTTTTACAGCTTTGTCTTGCTTACAAAACAACAATTTAAAAATATCCACATAACACTGAACTTTTCTTTAATATTCTAGTAGACGTAGCCTATCAACAAAGCACAATTTAACTTAAAATTAATAAGTTAGTAAAATAATATTATTTGGCCATTTTTAAGACCCCCTTCTTGAATCAGGCACGTGTTTTTAATGTGCATATAAATGCAGCTTTGCTCAGCAAAGAAGAATGGTATAATAAATGTATTGACAGAGCAGTGTAATGACTGTTATCATTATTTTTATCTTACTTCAATTTATTTTACAGAACAGTTAAAATTACAATGCATTTATGAATGCTGACTTCACATTTCATTTTAAAACAAAACTAAATCCTGCGTTTTCAGATAATTTCCTCTTCACTGGCAACTAATATCAACACCTGTTTGGTAGGGCTGTTACGATTATGAAATTTGGCTGACGATTAATTGTCTAAGAAATAATCATCATAATAAAAGGCCTAGATTTTTATGTGCATTGTGAATTTAACTGTTACAAAGGATTGTCATTAGGGACAACATAAAATGGAAAATATACAGTGCCTTGCAAAAGTATTTATTATTAATTCATTTTTTTTTTCACATTTTGTTTTGTTGCAGCGTTATGTTAAAATGCTTTAAATGAGTTTTTCCCCCACATCAGTTTACACTCCATACACCATAATAATGACAAAGCAAAAAACAGATTTGCAAATTTTACAAATGTATTAAAAATAAAACACTGAAATAAGTACATTGCATAAGTATTCATACCCTTAACTCAGTACATAGTTGAAGCACCTTTACAGCCGCAAGTCTTTTTGGGTATGATGTGACAAGCTTTGCACATCTGCATTTGGCAATTATCTGCCATTCTTTGCCTCACCTTTTCACCTCTCAAGCTCTGTCAGCTTGGATGGGGGCTGGCAGACATTTTCTAGAGTCCTAGTTGTTCCAGTCGTCTTCCATTATGGATAATGCTTCTGTGAACCTTCAATGCAGCAGATTTTTTTCTGAACTCTTCCCTAGATCATTGCCTTAATGCAAGTCTGTCACTGAGCTCTACAGGCAGTTATCTTGACCTCAGGACTTGGTTTTTGCTCTGATATGCATTTTCAGCTGTTAGACCTTTTCTGAGAGGTGTGTGCCTTTCTAAATCATACTCATTCAAATTAATTTGCCACAGTTTAACTCCACTCGAAGTGTAGTAACATCTAGAAGCAATATGAATGCTCCTGAGCTAGATTTCGAGCGTCCCAGAAAAGGGTATGAATACTTATGCAACAGGATCTTTTACGTTTTTTATTTCTAATAAATTTGCAAAGTTCTTGTTAAAAGTTGTTAAAAGCTCTGTTTGTGATGTTTTGTTGATATTGTGAGTGCACACAAATACAAGTAGACCCTTTACAGTTTTGTGAGAAAAATGACGAATAATTGTAAATTGTTTCCACTGAAAAAATGCAAGTGTTCACACTGGCACCTGCATGTAAAGCCCACTTCAGTTTTCACTCTCCACAAAAAAAACAATCGGATAAGCACCTAATAGCGCACATCTATCTAGGTGTAACGTTTAAACTAACATCATTTCATACTTAAACTGTTTTTATATCTATAGATTTTATTTTAGGCAAGTCATGATGATTTGAGAAGGCATGCTATGAATTCCAAGCTGTGAATCCTCGCAGTTTCGAGACTTTTAGGGGATTTTGCTCCCGCATTTAAATGCTGTTGTCACTCCTGGAACTTAGTGTGTAAGTGGCCTATGTATGAATGCGCTGGCTTTTTTGTGGTTGCCAAAGAAGTGCAATAATAACTGTTGTCTGAATTGACCGTGGTTTGAAGAAATAAGCACGATCAGACGGTTATTTAATAATCTTGACACGCCTACTGTTTGGCCATCACATTTACAAGATCAAAAGAAACATGTGATTCATTCTAATGCTTGACAGTGAGCTAATCTAAATATGCCATAACTGTCACTTTGCATTTTGCGTCACATTTTGTGTTAATCACGACAGTTGTAATAGATATAGTTCAATTGTAAAGAAGCCTTTTTACCCCTTTATCTTGAATTTGTGATGATTTTTTGTTAACTTTGGTGGCAATTTTGCACCAAGCCTCAGTTAAATTTTCAACCTTGTATGGAACAGAGCAGCAGGCTATTTCTGATGTACGTCCTTTGTTAGATGGTTAGAAAAGATGCCAAAAGCAATGCTGGTGAGATATTACAAGGCTCCTCTGGGCACTGTTGAGTCAGCCTTTGTGTAGTACCGCTCGTGAAATGATGCTTAGGAGGGCAAGAATCCTGAAAAAAGGAATCTGTATAAACGCCACCTTGGTCTGTAGTTCAAGGTGAACACGTCGTCTTTAAATTCATCATAAGATTCTCATTACCTGGGTTCTCCATCTTTAGGCAAGCCTCTCCTTTCTTTACATTAGAGTAGATAACAGATCTAGAGTGAGGTGATTACAACCAAAAGTAATTTAACTAGTTCTAATTATACCTCATTAGCAGCCAATAACCTTGTTCACCGTGACTGAACATTCCGGCAAAACTTGACCTTCGCAAGCCATCTTTTAAGGCCTGTTTAATAGCCTTATAAAGCTAAATGTCTTAACTGGAGATTACATTGTAATGCATAATGATGCAAGAACTCTTACCTTTATTAAAAAACATGGATGCCATTTGTCCCATCTCGACTCTCTCGACAATGTCAAAGTGGTCTATATTCGCAGCACGCTCTGTTACATCAAATGACAAAACCAACAGTGACCTTAAGATTTTGATCTTGGGTAACATTGCAAACCATTATATCGACAAAGACACAATGCAATACAAACAGCACTTACGGACAGAGAGAATGGGCCGCGTCTCGACCGGCTCCGAACGTCCCCGGATAATGACCTCATCATCTGAATAGTCCGAGCTGGAGTCGCTGTCATTGATCTTAAAATGGTTGGGAACACAAAAATGGTTAATTTAATTATTTTATGCCCTGAGCAAACATGCTTACAACCAAAAACCCAGCATATGACATTGATTTCTGAAGGATCATGTGACACTGAGAACATAAAGGAGTAGTTCACTTTCAAAACTAAAATTTACAGATAATGTACTCACCCCCTTATCATCCAAGAAGTTCATGCCTTTCTTTCTTCAGTCATAAGGAAATTATGTTTTTTGAGTAAAACATTTCTGTTTTTTTCTTCATATAATGGACTTCTATGGTGCCCCAGAGTTTGAACTTCCAAAATGCAGCTTCAAAGGGCTCTAAATGATCCTCCCTGAGGAAGAAGGGTCTTATCTAGCAAAACGATGGGTTATTTATTTATTTTTTTAATTACAATTCATATAATTTTTAACTTCAAATGCTCGTCTTGTCTAGCTCTGCATTTTTTTTTTAGAAAATAACCGATCGTTTCGCTAGACCCTTCTTCCTCGGCTGGGATCATTTAGAGCACTTTGAAGCTGCATTTTGGGAGTTCAAACTCCGGGGCGCCATAGAAGTCCATTATATGGAGAGAAAAAACAGAAATGTTTTAGAGTCATTTGAAGCTGCATTTTGAAAGTTCAAACTCGGGGGCACCATAGAAGTCCATTATATGGAGAGAAATCCTGAAATGTTTTACTCAAAAAACACCATTTCTTTATGACTGAAGAAAGAAAAACATCTTGGATGACAAGGGGGTGAGTACATTATCTGTAATTTTTTGTTCTGAAAGTGAACTACTCCTTTAAGTAATGATGCCGAAAATTCAGCTTTGTATGAGAAATAAATTTAATTTTAAAATAATATCAAAATAGAAAGCAGTTTATTTAAGTGCAATAATATTTCACAATATTACTGTTTTTATTGTATTTTGAAATACTGTTAGATCAGCAGAGTACAGCTTTTTTTTTACATCTTTGGTGATTTTTTTGTTGTTTTTGGAGCTCTACAGCACTCGTCCCCATTGACTCTATTTTGTGAAGTAATTAGGGCCCTATGAAATCCATTTTAATTTTCTCCCAAATTCCGTTTTTCCATTTTTTTTTTTTTTAGACTTTGTTTTGGTAGTTAGATTAAACTTTTTGATTAATGAAGTATCTCAAATTAGTTACAAGTTACATTTTTAAGGCCCTATGCTATTTTTTTCTTCAAATTCTGTTTTATATTTTTACAAAATATAGGTAAAAATGTGTTAATTTTAATGGTTTCAATAAATTTTAATAGCATCTTTAAATAATAGATTTTTTTTAATTATATATACATATATATATAAATAAATAAAAGGCCAGTTTTATGCACCTGCCGTGAGAGGTTTGGCACAACATGCAGCGGCACCGTCTTAGTCTCTGTCCGGCAGGGGTAAAACAATTAAAATGCTGAAGGTGAGGTACAATTCATATTTCTTCATTAAATAACTCAGAAAGTCATTTGAAAGCCTTATAAGAGACATAATTTCAGTAAATGACCTAGTGCTCTCTCTCTTTCTCTCTCAATGTGCGCAAATGGCTTCCAATCACCACATTGCATCTGACTATTAGCGAGCTGCATGCTGCACAGTTGACACAGGAACTGTTACTTGCACAGTAGAGGCAGTGTTGCATAGTCACTAAAGTTTATAAATTGCAATTTCTTTTTAATTCTTTCCAGTATTTTAACCATTTAACCACTTGCACACTCCCTCGCACAGCAGTGCAGATTTTGTTTCTGCAAAAAGTCTACGCTGCACACGCAGAATTAAAGTGACAGTGCATTGTTTGCTGTAAATTTGAACAAGGATTGACACGAAAATTTCATAATTACCCCATAAATGCAATAAAATTAAAGTTTACTGTATTTCACAGTCAACACATATGGGTTTCCGGCTAGGTGTAAAGGAAAAGAGCACTTTTAGATAAACAAGGCAATAACAGATGCCACTCATGGAGGTAAGAAAACAAAGTTCTTTATTAACAGCAGGATTGCTTGTAATAAAGATTAAAATGCAAAAGAAAAGGCAGTAGAACTGACTGTTTCTGTCAATAGTAAGTTTTAATTTAGAATGTTTCTAATAACATAAGAAAAGTACTTTAAATGTTTTGCCACTTGCTTGAGCAACCTAATTTATACATCTAGAAAAAAAAGTGTAAAAAGCATTGAATAATAAACTCGTCTATGAAAGATTACTGTTACTGTACATTTACAAAAAAAATGTATCACAATGCTAAAAAAAAAACATTCTCAATATCAGTGCTTGGATTTGAAATCCAAATAATTAATAAATGTATTTGCAGAAATCAGGCCTGCGCCATGTGTAAGCCAGCGGTCCTCACTATTTTTTCGCACTTGTAGGACAAAGTCAATAGGACAGCCACTGTTACTGCAAAGTATACCAAAAGTCACATCCAGTCATAGCATGTCTGGTTATCAATCTGTCATCCCTGATCATATGCAATGCAATAAGGGTTATTTTTAAAAGTTATTTTTATAAAAGTTATTTGCTTCTACATTATCCCATCATGTATCTAACCATCTAAGAGCACATTTGGCGTTAAGAGCTGGAAGGCTTGCTGGAAAGGGTCAATGTCAGGAACATAAGGGCAGAGCAATTTTAAATATCTTTCTAGTCTAGCTTGTATTTTCGCTGTTTTGGGTAATTATGTGTAATTATTATTATTTGTAATAGAGTAGACACTGACTATTGTTCATGTATTTATGTCCTCATTTAGTGAGACAGCAGTATATGTGTGTAGTAAACGAAACCGCACGTCTGTGCTATTCATAAAAAGACACACAGGATTCATATTAAATTGTATTTTTGCAGCTTAATATTTCCAGATACTAGTCCATAATCGTGATTTGATTTAAGTGTAATGACCTACTTTTGATTTATTCATCCAAACTTTGACAAATTCAGTGATATTCTGCATTATACAGTATTCTGTTGTTATGACTGGATTCCGCTTTTCCTCCATGTTTCTGCATCACGGAAATCATAATTACAATGGGCCTAATTATGAATGCTCCTGAGCTAAATTTCAAGTGTCCCAGAAAAGGGTATGAATACTTATGCAATGGGATCTTTTCAGTTTTTTTTTTTTTTTATAAATTTGGACAAAGGTTAACATTTTTTGCTTTGTCATTATGGAGTAGGGAGTGTAGATTGATGTGGGAAAAAATTATTTAAAGCAGTTTAACATAAGGCAGCAACATAACAAAATGTGAAAAAAAAGAATTGCGCAAGGCAATCTATATATGTTGAAGCGGAAAAGGCTGAAAAAAGAAAAAAAAAGAGAGATAATCTATTAAATATAAATATAAACATTTAACTTTTAGCTTTTATAGGCCAAGATTGTTTGCCAGAAGACGTTTTCTATATTCTATTTGTATTGGTGAAACAGACTAGAAACATACTGAGCATTGGCCTCGTTCTGAAACTGCTTCAACACATAATGGCTCTATTTTAGAACTTCTGCCCTAAATTGCCCTGTTTCATTCACTGATAGGTCAATCTCGTTCAAAGCTTCATCAACTTTCTGGCTTGATTACCTGCAGTGGGAAGTGCAACATTTCCATGATCAGTGTAGTTTTCATAGGGAACGACCTGAGACTGAATAAGAACATACTGTTCAGGGTAGAGCTGGCATTAAACTGATGCAGTCACTAACCTCTTCCTGTTCTCTCCTCTTCCAGCGCAGCTGGGCATTGGCAGCAGCCATGGCTTCAATCACAAATGTGGTGGTCATGAAACTGAAAGAAAAAAGAAAAGTTAAAAACACGTGTAGCATGTCTTAGAAAACAAGAATAAGGGAAAACATGATACAAAGACATGCCACTGGTTGGTATAAGAAAAAAAATCCTTTAAGACTAAATTATTTTCTTTTTTTTCCCACTGTTGTCAAACCACATGTTGTGGTAAGAAAGAAAAAAGTAATAACTGACAATATCTACGCACAGACTATATCATTCAATCTTAGTGCAAAATATGCAAAACTGTATGTCATACACATTACGTTCATCTCCTCCTATAACCAGTATTTAAAGACCACTGTTGTCTGGTCTCTTTCCTCTGCTTTTTCACTGATATACAGCGCCATCCTGTTTCATCTAAACACTCATAACTCTCCCCTGGGCTCTGTCAGTGACTCAGACAGCTGGCAGGTTGGCAGAGGTGATAAATGGGTTTTGATGGCCGCAGCACCAGCAGCAGCGGTAACAGGGTTGAGAGGTCGGCTAAAGATGAGCGAGTGACGGAGAGAAATAGCATGCAAAAAAACACATTGCAGACGAGATGAGGTAGAGAATTACACTTCTCAAATTCATGCCCTAACAACATTGGAGACCCATTCTAACCCTGTTTGGCAAACCACCACGAAGAATATTGAAGGAAATCCAATACACACTGCCTCCTAAACCTGATATGTGAAACCCCCAAATAATCAAGCCTAGCAGCGAGGTATGCACTTAAGACTCGCAATATGAAAACGGCAAATAAAATAAGATTAAACCAAGTGGCTTCTGCAAACAAATGCTTCTAGAGCTTTTCTCAGAGCTTAACTTTCTGACCCCTTGTTGCAATGACTTTTAGGGTGTATTTACACTTGACAGGTTTTGTTCGATTAAAACAAACTCTGGTGTGATTGGTCTGTTGCTTTGGTGCACACGAAACAAGCTTTCAAACTGCGTTTTGACTAAAATATAAATGCAGCATGGACCAAAGGTGTCTAAACAAACCAAAAACAGGACGTGATGTATGCAACAGAAAATCCTGGTGCTGTTTGACTACACATTTTTAAGCTCTTTGTGAATTACAAGCTGTTACAATATCATCATTTGTATACATATATGAGTGCATTTAGACCAGCACACAACAGTTTTGGATGTTCAGTTAGTTTGCAAAACATATGTCATAAAAGCGGTCTAATTAGGTTGTAACTGTATCCTTATGTCTTTTTTTTTTTTTATGGAAGCCCGTTTCCGCAACTGAATAAAAAAAAAAAAAAAAAAAAAAAAAAGCGATTTTTTCTCACAATTCGGACTTTTTTTTCCACACTGAACTATATATACTATATATATAAATTCACAATTGCGAATTTGTATCTTAGAATTCTGACTTTTTTCCCGCAATTGCAAGTTTAAATTTCGCAGTTCTGACTTTCTCAAAATTCAGACTTTTTTCTCAGAACTTGCAATCACAAGCTATAAAGTCCTATTTTGAGGGGAAAAAAAGACTGATATGTTCTCAGAATTGCAAGTATCTCAAAATTTTGACTTAACTCACAATTGCAAGATATGGACTCGCAATTCTGAGGAAAAAAACAATTGCGAATTTGCGAGATATAAACTCACAATTCTAAGGGAAGAAGTGATGATTGTAAGTATATATCTTGCAATGCTGACTTCATTACTCAGAATTGAGTTTTTCCTCAAAATTGCAAGTTTTTCCCTCAGAATTGAGTTTATTTCTCAAAATGTACAATTCTGACTTTAAATCCCGAAATTGCGAGTTTATATTGCTCAATTCTGACTTCATTCCTCAGAATGGCGAGTTCATTTCTCAGAATTTAGTTTATTTCTCAAAATCCAGAGTTTTTCTTTCTTAAAATTGCGAGTTTGTCTCAAAATTCTGACTTAATTTCTCGGAATTGCAAGTTTATTCCTCAAATTGTGAGTTTGTCTCGCAATTCTGACTTTATATCTCACAATTGTGAGTTTAAATCACTCAATTCTGAGTTTATTCCTCAGAAATGCAAGTTTTTTCCCACAGAATTGCAGGCTTTTCCCTCAGAACTGCAAGTTTATTCCTCAGAATTGAGAGTTTTTTCTCAAAATTTAGAGTTTATTTCTTAATATTCAGAGTTTCTCACAATTCTGACTTCATTTCCCAGAACCGCAAGTTTATATCAGTGAATTCTGACTTAATTTCTCAGAACTGCAGGTTTATTTCTACAAAACTGCAAGCTTATTCCACAAAATTGAGAGTTTATTTCTCAAAATTGCGAGTTTGTCTCACAATTCTGACTTTATATCTCACAATTGTGAGTTTTATTACTCAATTCTGACTTTATTCCTCAGAATTGCGAGTTTTTCCCACAGAGAGAAGTTTATTGCTCAGAATTGTGAGTTTATTCCTTAAAATTCAGAGTTTGTCTAGCAATTCTGACTTTATATCTCACAATTGTGAGTTTTATTACTCAATTCTGACTTTATTCCTAAGAATTGCGAGTTTTTCCCACAGAGAGAAGTTTATTGCTCAGAATTGTGAGTTTATTCCTTAAAATTCAGAGTTTGTCTCACAATTCTGACTTTATATCTCACAATTGTGAGTTTTATTACTCAATTCTGACTTTATTCCTCAGAATTGCGAGTTTTTCCCACAGAGAGAAGTTTATTGCTCAGAATTGTGAGTTTATTCCTTAAAATTCAGAGTTTGTCTAGCAATTCTGACTTTATATCTCACAATTGTGAGTTTTATTACTCAATTCTGACTTTATTCCTCAGAATTGCGAGTTTTTCCCACAGAGAGAAGTTTATTGCTCAGAATTGTGAGTTTATTCCTTAAAATTCAGAGTTTGTCTAGCAATTCTGACTTTATATCTCACAATTGTGAGTTTTATTACTCAATTCTGACTTTATTCCTAAGAATTGCGAGTTTTTCCCACAGAGAGAAGTTTATTGCTCAGAATTGTGAGTTTATTCCTTAAAATTCAGAGTTTGTCTAGCAATTCTGACTTCATTTCTCAGAAAGGCGAGTTTATATCACTCAATTCTGACTTTATTCCTCAGAATTGCGAGTTTTTCCCACAGAGAGAAGTTTATTGCTCAGAATTGTGAGTTTATTCCTTAAAATTCAGAGTTTGTCTAGCAGCAATTCTGACTTTATATCTCACAATTGTGAGTTTTATTACTCAATTCTGACTTTATTCCTCAGAATTGCGAGTTTTTCCCACAGAGAGAAGTTTATTGCTCAGAATTGTGAGTTTATTCCTTAAAATTCAGAGTTTGTCTAGCAATTCTGACTTTATATCTCACAATTGTGAGTTTTATTACTCAATTCTGACTTTATTCCTAAGAATTGCGAGTTTTTCCCACAGAGAGAAGTTTATTGCTCAGAATTGTGAGTTTATTCCTTAAAATTCAGAGTTTGTCTAGCAATTCTGACTTCATTTCTCAGAAAGGCGAGTTTATATCACTCAATTCTGACTTCATTCCTCAGAATTGGGAGTTTATTCCTCAGAATTGCAAGTTTTCCCTCAGAACTGCAAGTTTATTCCTCAGAATTGCGAGTTTCTCAAAATTCAGAGATTATTTCTTAAAATTCAGAGTTTGTCTCGCAATCCTGACTTAATTTCTCAGAACGGCGAGTTTATATCCCTCAATTCTGACTGTTTATTTCTCAGAATCGTGAATTTATTTCTCAAAATTCAAAGTTTATTTCTTGAAATTGCCAATTTATTACTCGGAATTGCGAGTTTATTTTTCAAAATTGCGAGTTTATATCACTCAATTCCGACTTTATTCCTCAGAATCACGAGTTTATTCCTCAGAACTGCAAATTTATTTCAGAGTTTATTTCTCAAATTTGCCTTGCAATTCTGCCATTATATCTCACAATTACGAGTTCATTCCTCAGAATTGAGAGTTCATTGCTCAAAACCGCAAGTTTATTTTTTTTTTAATTTAGAGTTTGTCTCGCAATGCTGACTTAATTTCTCAGAATTACAAGTTTATATCTCACAGTTCTGAGAAAAAAGTCAGAATTGCCAATTTGTTTAACGCTGTTCTCTGAGGGAAAAAAAGAATTGTGAGATGTAAATTCACAACTTTGAGAAGGAAAGTAAGAATTGTGAGATAAAAAGTTCCAATTAACTTTTTATTTTTATTCAGTGACGGAAATGGGCTTCCATAGTTTTGTGTCTTTAGTTTTGGTATTAAAAAATACCGAATGTGAATGCTAAGCACACAAACCAGGACTAAATGAATCATTTACTTTTTTGATCTGAACCAAATACTATTGAAGTCAATGGGGACCAACTGTTTTGTTGAAACTCATACAAGTCTGGAACAAACTGAGGATTTGAGGGTTGAGTAAATGACAGAATTGTTTTATTTTAGTGTACTATCCCTTTAAGAGTGACAAAGAGAGGAAGCAAGGGAGTGTGATGGATTAAAAAAAGCCTAGAGGAAGAACATACCTCATAAAAGCCAAAAATGAGATGAGGGACACGCTGACAACCCAACCAGCTGCTGCAAAGGCCTTGGGCATGGTCAGGGCACCAGTGCCAACAATTAGATTGAACATGTACACCAGGCCAACCTACACAAACACAAAACAAACATGTCTATAGCAGATTAAACCGTTTTCAGAAATAACAGATGCATAGAAAATGCATTACAAGAGGCACTCAAGTTTTATCAAACAGAGGGGACAATTACACATCAGCTGTCTACGTTCTCGGTTCTACTTCCTTGCAAAGAGGATGTGTCTGGTATGTTTCCCCATCATGCAATTCAATAAGCTGATGTATGTGATAACTCATTTGAAATGCCCTGCGTTTTCTCCCACTTGAGTGTGCAAGTCACACGTAAATCAATAAAGTCTACTGTAAATTAGTCATGAGCATTACTTACAAAATTTACTGTTAATCCCTTTAGAAACTGATGAGCACTTCCCTTATTGATTATATTAAAAAAATACTTCTTATTAACCAATGCGAGTAAAACGAAACAGATAATGGACGTACTGTACTGTACACTAATACTGACACATTATGACCCTACTGTAAACTTATTGATTTATTTTGGTTTACTTCAAGAGGATTCTTTTCAAAGAGTTTTCAAATGAAGGCCAATGCATATTTTTGTAGTTGACAGCAATAAAATACTTTGCTTAATTTTACAATTGAAGTCAAAAGTTTATATACACTTTGCAGAACCTGCAAAATGTTAATTATTTTATCAAAACAAGATGAATCATACAAAAAGCATGTTGTTTTTTTATGTAGTAAACAATGACTGTATGATTTTGAGCGCTGTCTTTTCACACTGAGGACAACTGAGGGACTCATATGCAACTATTACAGAAGATTCAAACACTCACTGATGCTCCAGAAGGGGGAAAAAATGCATTAAGAGCCAGGGGGTGAAAACGTTTTTTTTTAAAGATCGGGGTAAATTTAACTTATTTTGTCCTCTGGGAAATATGTAAGTATCTTTTGCAGCTTTTGAAGGGCAGTACTAAATGAAATTATGATTATATAGGCAAAATAAGAAAAAATAAATGTATTCTTCATTCTGTTCAAAAGTTTTCACCCCATCGGCTCTCAATGCATCGTTTTCACTTCTGGAGCATCAGTGAGAATTTGAACCTTCTGTAATAGTTGCATATGAGTCACTCAGTTGTCCTCAGTGTGAAAAGACGGATCTTAAAATCATACAGTCATTTTGGGAAAAGGTTCTAATACACAAAAATGCTGAAAAACCAAAGAATTTTTGGGACCTAAAGGATTTTTCTGAAGAACAGCAGGCAGTTCAACTGTTCAGGACAAACAAGGGACTCATGAAAAACTATCACTAAACAAACAAACAAACAAAAAAACACAGCTGTGGATCATTCAGGTAACAACACACTATTAAGAATCAAGTGTATGTAAACTTTTGAACAGGGTCATTTTTAGAAATTCAACTATTATTTTCTCTTGTGGACTGTATGTAAACGTCTTTTATGTGAAACATCTTATTCAGGTCCGTACTTCATTAAAAAAAAATAACATGCCTTTTGTACGATCTCTCTTATTTTGGTCAAATAATTAACATTCTGCAGATTCTGCAAGGTGTATGTGAACTTTTGAGTTGTATATCTTAAAAAAGATGTAACGTATCCTAAAGCCTGTTTAGATAAAATGTTTAATTATTTAATTTTTCGCATCATTTTATCATTTATACAGATTTTTTTCTCAAAAATTCTAAATCTATAGCCTTTCAATTTAGTTTTTGTTTCTGCTACAGAACAATAATAAAAAAAAAAAAAAATCATAATTGCTGCTTTTTACAATTCAGACATTTTTCTCTAATTTGCAAGATTACATCATGCAAATTCAGACTTTTTTCCTCACAATTCTGACTTTTTTCTCCGAATTGTGAGTAAAAAAGACAGAATTATAAGATACAAATTATGAATTGCAAAGTCTTGATTACGTTTTTTTATTTATTTTTTTAATCGTAACAGAAACAGTTTTCACTCTTTATCTGTTAGTTTTATTTAAATATATTATAAAAATAGCCCTATTTGCTAGTAAATTTAACACAATTAATCTGTACAAATGTCTAGCCATTTCCCATATTTTCAGAGGAAAATGAGTTCAAGAAAACCACAAGGCAACATGCCAAAAACACGAGTCTGGCTCATGTGCCGGTTTCTGCTGATTTAAAGCGTGCAAGCATGTTTCTCCTGTTCCCTGAGCTTTCATTTCCTCTTTAAATGAGTAACACAAAGTGAGTGGTTCGAATCACATGACTTACAGTGACATAAAGGCACCAAAAGCCCTTATGTCAACTGTTAATCAAAATGATCTAGTTATAAAACAGAACTTTTGTAGTTTTATCGTCAATCACTGTTCTTAAAGAAATGACAGGTTATCTTGAAGTATTTCATGAATGCCGGTAGGAAGCAACAGAAACCATGTCACATGCATGACACAACCTGACCTGATAGTTTGCAGTTGATACTGTCACAAGACAAAGAGCTGAGTGTACAGAATAATTAAACTGACCAGTTTGTTTTGTAAAGTAGGTCAATCAATACCTAACGTTACTACATGTACAAGCAGTTGGTGAAATGAAATACTCACAAATGGGGAGTAAGGCTCCCCTGTTTCTGTAATGCCGCCAGGCATCTTCGTAGACAAAAACACAACTCTAAAAACTGAAAGTTCACCAGCCTAAAGAAAGAAAACAGAATTTTAGTATTTAATGAACAACAATTTTGCCAAAGGGACATAAGTAGGCCAGAGTACCGTTAACATGACTAGCGTCAACCGTTGTTTACGGTTTATTTATAATCACGCAGATGTCACAAGGAGATGGCAGATTTAATAAACATGCGCTACATTTCTTAACACAACTGCTTTATGATGTTTTAAGTGTAACTGTTTCACCACAGCGAGAGAAAACTTTTTAAAATCACTCATACTGCTAATATTTAAGGCTCACCTGTCACCGTTTGAGGCGACTTGACTTGTCAAGCGAAGTGGCGGTTTGTATCGTTATAAATTACACCTTATATATATTACGTCCTCACGATCAGCGACGCAGCTCGAGAGCAAATGAGATGTAATAACAAACTGGAGCGCATCGTGCACACCTCCTCGTTGTTTTAGTCGCGGATCATTAAGACAGACTGCAGAAGTTCCTTTCTCTGGGAAAACATATCCATTAAAATTAAAGAGCACACAAACGTCAGCAGGAAACAGTTCCTGCGAAAGGGGTGGGGCGAATCAGATCGGAAGTGTTTGCTGATTGGCCGGATCTGGTGACGTTTTATGAAAAAGACGCTTTGTGACGCTTGCAGCATGGAAGCTGAAGATAGTCATTACTTTAATAAGAAGTGTATGATTTAAGTATTATTTAGTTTTATATTTTGCAAATATCTGAACAATACACTCGGATGTAGGATGAGTAAGGTTTGTAATGTTTTTGAAGAAGTCTCATGCGTATCAAGTCCAAGTTTAAGCAAAAATAAGGTAAAAAGAGTAATATTGTGAAAAATTTCAATCTAAAATAACGTTTTTCTATTTTAATAAAATGTAATTTATTCCTGTGGTGGCAAAGCTGAATTTTCAGCGTCATTACTCCAGTCTTTAGTGTCACATGATCCTTCGGAAATCATCTAATTCTAATACAGATGAGGTCAAAAGTTTACATACACCTTGCAGAATCTGCTAAATGTAAATTATTTTACCAAAATAAGAGGGATTATACAAAAGGCATGTTTTGTCAAATTTAGTACTGTGGTGTTACCTGAATGACCCACAGCTGTTTTAGTGATAGTTGTTCATGAGTCTCTTGTTTGTCCTGAACAGTTAAACTGCCCGCTGTTCTTCAGAAAAAATCTTTCAGGTCACACAAATTCTTCGATTTCCTGCATTTTTGTGAATTTGAACCCTTTCCAACAATGACTTATTATTTCAAGATTATTTTTTTCACTATTTTCACACTATTCACACTACAGAAGGTTCAAACTCTCACTGATGCTTCAGAAGCAAAAACTATGCATTAAGAGCTGGGGGTGAAAACTTTTTGTACAGAATGAAGATGTGTACGCTTTTCTTATTTTCTCTAAATATCTTTTTTTACCCCATGTAGTACTGCCCTTCAGAAGCTACATATTTGTTTCCCAGAGGACAAAATAAGTTACATTTACCTTGATCTTCACATTCCAAAAGTTTTCACCCCCCGACTCTTAACGCATTGTGTTTCCTTCAGAAGTAACGGTGAGTGTTTGAACCTTCTGTAATAGTTGCATATGAGTCCCTCAGTTTGAAAAGATGGATCTCAAAACCATGTCATTGTTGGAAAGGGTTTAAAATACACAAACAGCTGAAAAACTGTTCTGGACACACAAAGGACTCGTGAACAACTACCACTAAACAAAAAAAAAAAACAGCTGTGGATCACTCAGGTAACACCACAGTGTTAAGAATCAAGTGTATGTAAACTTTTGAACAGGGTAATTTTTATAAATGTAACTTATTTTCCCTTGTGGACTATATGTAAACATCTTTTATATGAAATATCTTATTTAGGTCAGTACTAAAAAAATATTTTTGTATAACTTATGTATTGTGTATTGACCTCTTTCCGCAGTTGAAATAAAGCATTAAAAAAACGTGAATGAACACCAGAATGCATTTTAAGGAAATAAGAAAAGACAGTTGGTTAATTAATTTTGTATAATTGTATAAAAACCTTATTTTGGTAAAATAATTAATATTTAGCAGATTCTGCAAGGTGTACGTAAACTTTTGACCTCAACTGTATATATTATGATGATTAGGAAGCTCAAGAGTATCTTATTTGTAATTAGTATATTAATACCAATTGCTAGAATGGAACTTAACGTGACAGTAACAGTCTGTTTAACTAATACCTTAAACTTGAATGCAGTAAAGCACGGAATGAAATGTCTTGGCAATAAAGTGAACAATAAAGTCACTAGGTGCATGCATTTTGAGTTTCTGTCTAGACCATTATGTCAACATCTAGACAGCTAAAGGAGAAAATCAGACCACACAGATTTAATTAGACAGAAAATGTTTATTTCCCCATTCAAAGAATTCAAAGAAAGGTGATTAGTGAAAAAACAAGTCGACATCGAAACTGAGGAGTGGGAAGGGTGAGAAAAACATCATAATGCATCAGCAGACTTTCTGAAAATCATAAGCTAAACGCATTTCTCAATCGCAAAATGTCTAAATAAAAACAAATAAAATTCTTTAAAACAAAAAGAAACCAAAAGGAAAACTTTTAAAGTCTAAAAAAATTTTGTGCATGTGCACAAAACAAAATATATTAAACAAAAGTATATTAAACACTTAAACAAAAATACTTAAAATCATTTAAATAAAATGCAAAAAGTAAAAAAAAAACAAAATCAAATTAAAATAAAAAAAAATAAGGTCTTGGTGGAACACAGGTCTGCTTGGCAGCATATTGTCATTACAGTAACAGGAGCAAATGCATCAGTGCATTAATCATTTAGAAAGTGACGCTATTCCATTCGACAGTTTTAGATAGATAACCAATTCTAAATACTTACAAATACAGCATGATTTTAAAACCTTACCACAATATCCACTTAAATTCTTTTGAATTAAAATGTTTAACAGGGTTGCTTACCAAATCTGTGAAATAAATCTAAACAAAAAAACATTAAAGAAAAAAAAAAACCCTAAAGGGTGGAGCAGCTTACAAAAAAAGTATACATTTTAAAAATGAGATTGTCAGAGCTAGTGTTTAATGAGAGAAGAAACCTTTAGACGCAACTGTCATTTAGAGATGAACATGCATATTGCTTAAACAGGCATTTAAAACCACGACAACGGCTAAAGTAGGATCAAAACGACTAAAAATAAGGAAAAACGATTTGGGAAACCTTTCCTAAACTCTAAACCCCATCGACACAGAATGACAAACTTCCAATGACGTTATACTTAAAATCAAATGCTGTTTTACTATTTTAAGTTAAGCGGGACTCACTAACACTGCGCTCCTGATTCTATACTGTATGTTTTTCCACAATTCATTAGTCAATTGCATATCGTGTTGACTGTAGACTGGAGAATCTTACACCATTACATGCTATTAACACAGGTTAGTTTTCTTTGCTAAAATTATACTCCTCAGTGTTAAATTTAAGCTCATTAAAGAAATAGCTTTTTCTCTCATGTGATAATTAATTAGATTGTCCTTACACAAGCCAAGCATTCTTACTCCTAACAAAACGGCCTTCATAACTACACTAGATTCCCAAGCTTTGAGGGGGAACCCGACAGTCGTTATAAGAGAAAGTGCATATCAATAACACCACTAACTAAAGTTCCTTAAGCGTTATAGTTCTTTAACTCCCTAGAATTTATTTTAAAAGCAGCAGAGGCAAACATCTCTACAGTGAATTCTTGGCGCAGGCTTTCTTAAATCAGTCTTTACGTGACGTTTGCAGCACAAAAGGAATAATAATGCTTAAATACAGACTACAGATCACAGCGATCAGTAAGGAAAAAAAGATTACTCGTCACTGAATCAAGAAACCACATTGCCTTTCTTGCTATGCGCAAAAATGAGGAAACAAAAGATGTGCTTAATGAAACATTGCGTGACCATCATATAATCAGCAACTCCGTTATGGTTTCTTTACTGGTTACAGCAGAATTATCAGCAATAAATGAAGCAAGCAGGTTGTTCATGGAATGAAAATATAGCTCGATGTAATGTGGAGCCATGGAAAGTAATCAAGCAGGCAGAAAACTCAGAAATATGTACTGAATGCGTCATTATGATTGCATGCTTCTGTCATTAGCCAACTAAAAACGTTATAGAATTAACTTTTAAACAAAAGTACACCCAAAAATGAAAATTTTCCCTCCAACACAAAAGTAGACAGTGACTTGAGTGAGACTTTTAGCGAATAACTACTACTTCCAGCCAATTTCTCACACAAACCCCTGCATGGCTTCAGAAAAGTTGCATAACTACTTTAAAAATCTTAACTTTTGCAGCTATAATGCACTTTTTGTTAAATGTAAAAGAGCAATTGTGCTATCCAACATCTTAAAGACGATATAACTTTTGTTTTGAGTGACATTAGTGTAAAACTTTTCATTTTTGGGTGATCTGTCGCTTTAAGAAAACATAATTTGTTCAGGCACATTTTGCCTTAAGCGTGTATGCCGCTCGCTGCAGTTTGTGTTTTTTGTGTGCTTTTGGCATCTAGCTGAGAAGCCAGGCGTTTGCTAAGGCTGGACTATTTGAATGGCGTCGTTTTGTCCAAAAAGCAGCTGGTGAATCTTGCCTGAACGAACCCTCAGATCCCTGAGCTTCAGGTTTCATTCCCATTCTGAGCAGGTCAGAAGCCAAACTGTGACAATAAGAAGGTTGATTTCACATTAACTCTTTCAAATCCTCTTTCGCAGAGCCGGAGGAAGCGGGATCGCCCCAGATCGCAAACCGTCACACATCTTTGGCTCTAACAGCAGGTAGCTCCCACAAACAGACATGGATGAGTTCCCCAGTAACCCTCCCGTAGATTTGACCTGCAAACAAGAAAAAGAGTTTCAACAAACGGCCAAAGCTGATTTAGTTTGATGATTTACTTTATCACTGAGGTTATTCTGACCTAATAGTTGGTTCCCATGTCAGCAGGGGCGGCGTTCTACACGCCGTAGCAGGCTGAAAGCCTCTCCTTTAGCAGTGGTGGAAACTGTTCGGAGAACTGCTGCCAGTTCTCCTCACCAACCTGATCCTTGAAGCCGTGCAAAATCTAGAAAAGAAACAAGTAAAAAAAATAAATAATTGTTGAAACAGACATTTGACCCTTCGCAAAAACCCTCCCTTCTTAGTTACTTTTGCCATGTCTGACAAACATCGAGAGACAAGACAGAGCAGAGGGGTGTTCCATAAAACAAGTTTACCAAATAAGCCAGGCTTATTTTAGTTAGTCTGACTTATGTTGAGCCAAATCAAGTCACAATAAGTCAGACTAACTGAAATAAGCCTGACTTATTTGGTAAACTTGTTTAATGGAAAACGCCCCTGGTTACTTCTGGTATGAAACAAGGTCTAGACTTTAAAATGTTGTCTTCAAGACATTCAAACAATAAATACAGTTTTGTGGCTCTTTAAAGTGACAGATCACTGTATTGCCTTATTAGATCAATTGACACATTAACGAACTGTCTTTTCTTCTTTCCTTAAAATGCATTCTGATGTTCATTCACGTTTATTTTATGCTTTATTTCAACTGCGGAAAGAGGTCAATACACAATATTTCAAGTTTAAGTCCACAGAAGTTAAATATATGCTCCTGTCTGATAGGGGTGGGAGAAAAAAAAAGAATCATCTATCACAATTCTTTTTGAAACCATTTAAAAATCAATTGGTTTACCTCAGAATTAATTACCTCTTTTACCTCAGAAAAAAGAGAAACTAAACAGTTACATTTTAGCTGCACAGCAAGGATCATTTATCAGCTCAAGTGTCCAAGTTTAAAAAAGCTTTACTTGGGAGCCAAGTTGATTTTGTGACGCTGTTACTGCACAATGCTGCTAGATCCAGTAAGAAGTGTTTGAATTCACCACAAAATGAAAATGGCAGCTGTAAGATCTAGTGAGACTCAAATTCTGCCCAGAATTCTGTTATAAAGATCTGACTTACGCCGGAAAACCAGAAGTATTAATGCGAACTAGAACCATGGTGTTGTGGTATTCCTTTGAGAAAGATATTCAAACACCTTTTTAAAAGACTTTCCAGCTCTTAACATAACTATTTCCAGCACTTTAAAGCTCTGAAATGATCCAATTTGAATGTTATTTTTAATAGGATGACCAAAATAAACTTTGCGGTAAACAAAGTAAAATTTGTTTTGCCAGGAAAACATGACTAAAACAGTTTGCAAAGTAACATAGCACTCATTTTGTTGAACATTTGAATTGGCAGACTAGCATATCATCCCAGCCCTAATAGCAATATTGAATCGCAATACTTGTAGAGAAAAAATTGTGGTAGTATTGAATCAGGAGGTAGGTGTATTATCTCATCCCTAATGTCTGATTTGTTAGTTGGAAATAATGGCAGAATCGTTATGATTGGTCAGATCAATTGTGCTTCTATCTTGGCCAACTGTAAACCCATCAAATCAAAGTTGTTAGTTACAGAAAAAGACCATATGTACCTTGTAAAACATGTCCCTCAAATCGTCTTTTGGATTTACCCAGGAGGCCACAGCGTCACAGAAAAAGATGAAGTCCTGCATCCAAAAGAAGTTGCATTAAAGCCACAACAGTAACTTTTAGTCCAGCAACTCATATAATATTTTTTTTTATAAATATTTTAATAATTGTTATACAGTATTGGTAACATTCATCCAAACCCATTATTTATTTAAACTGGTTAAACTAGATACATTTTATTTCTATTTTGTGGAAGTACATAAGAGAATAAAGAGAAAATTCTACACAAATTAATTTATTGCTTTTATTTTTAATATTGCTATACAGTATGCAGCCCTTAGCCCAACAACCCAATTTATTATTTATTTTAAATTTACTAAATTATATAATTTTTTATTTTAGGTAGTAAGTACATCAGAGAATGTACACTGTATATTTATATTGCTTTTGTTTCTGATATTGCTATACAATATGAATATTACATTTAGATAAGAGTTATAAATTCAACAAATTTCCAATGCAGTTAAATTAAAATATCAATTTACCTTAAAGAAATCATTCTCACACAAATGATATTACCCATGATTTACTCACCCTCAAGTCATCCTAGGTGTACATGACTTTCAGACAAATACAATCAGAGTTGTATTAAAAATGTCCTGGCCCTTCCAAGCTTTATAATGGCAGTGAATGGCTGTTGAGATTTTGCATCCACCCATCATAAAAAGTACTCAACGCCAGGAGGTTAATAAAAACTTTTTAAAGTGAAAAATATCCGCAAATATTCGCAAACGATTCTGCCTTTATTAACCCCGGGAGCCATGTGGAGCACTTTTTATGATGAATGAATGCAGTTTTTTGGGCTTCAAAAATCTCAACAGCCATTCACTGACATTATAAAGTATGGAAGAGCCAGAACATTTTTAAAATAACTGATTGTATTTGCCTGAAAAGAGAGAAGTCATATACTGCCCTCCAAAGGCAAAGCGCAGTAACTATACATTTGGTCAAAATTGCGTTAAGGGTTAAAATCGACTTTGTGACAACTGTTTTGTCTTGTGGCAAAGTCTCCTGGTTTAATTTTGTCCAGTTTCAGAGAAACGAGAGTGTCAACATGTTTGACTAGCTGTTGTAAAAACTTAAGGCATTTTTCTCAGTTTCATTGTTCGCGTAGTTACTGCACTTAGCCTTTGGAGGGCAGTATACACCTACGATGGCTTGAGGGCAAGTAAATCATGAGGTCATTTTCATTTTTGGGTGAACTATGCCTTTAAATGTCTTAGAGTTTATCATATCTAAAGTTATTTTATTGTATTTATTGTAAATGATTGGATACATTAATCTCACTATGTCTGTCTATTGTTTAAAATCAACTCAAGTAAATATTAAAAATATATAATAAATGAGTTTTTAATTATATGACTGATTTGATCTTGAATGATTTCCACTATATCCTCTTACCTGTACAACTCCTCCAGGATTTACCCCAATCATTACACAAATGCCCCTGAAGGCGGAGTCTTTCTCTTCATTGTCCCGAATGTTTCTAAGCGACGTGCACCTAAGTTGAAAAAAGGAACACATTAAAAAAAAAAAAAAGCCATTTATTTCAGAAGTTTAGTCAAATTCATTGTTAAAATAGCATGAAACCAGAAATAGTTCACACAATCTCACCAAGGGCGAATGAACTGTGGCAACATGGGGGCAACTTCCTGTGGACACACATATCCCAGCCGACCAATCGTAATAGCTGTTTCACACACACAAGTACAAAAAAGGATATGAGTGTGTTTCAAAGTTTTAAAGTTAAGTTAAAAATTCGTCAACACTAAAGTAATCAGAAAACAAAACTTTCCACAGATTATTCAGATTTCGAATGTCTGTTAAAGAGTTCATCATATGTTCAGTGTGATTTCACTCAGATGATTGCATGCATTCTTGCTGTATTCATTTACCTGTGTTCTCCAGCAGAGTTTTGGGTGTATTAGGTCTGTTGATGATCTCCACAAGGTTATTAACAACCAAGGCCACAAACGGCTGCATCTCCGTACCTGGAAAAACCCCAGACAAAAAAGAAAATCAAATGGCCGTTCAAAATTACACAGAACAGATATTAGATATGCAAATCATTGTGTTCTTATAACTGAGTGCATAAACGCTCACCCATCTGTATGGCGATCTCTCCGATGGCCCATGTGGCATTGTTGCACACAGATATGAACTCAGGGTTGAGATTGAGGCCCAGGACAGGCATGAACTCAGCTAGAGAGGGTAAACGGACACCAATGACAAACTGACCAGCACAACACACACAGAAGCAACATCTAGCATGAGAAATCGGCTCGGCATGTGTCAGACTTCACTCAGTATGAGTCAAAGGGCGCAGCTTACCGATGCAGGGCTTCACATGAAGGAAACACGCTTTAGTCAGGTCTCCCAGCAGAGCAAACGAACTCTGACGCACTTCTGGCATGGTGTCCTTGAATTATAATCAGGAAAAAAATCTTTTAGGCTTTGTTGATACAGCAGACAATTCGATTTTCTTCATCAAATAAATGCGTTTGAATATATCAAAGTTAAATACACTATATTGCCAAAAGTATTGGGACTTCCTTCTAATGAACAGGTCTGACTACTTTAGTAAGTTCCATGAGTACAAATATTAATGTTTAAGTATTTAATAATATTCTAGGGGATTGTGTTTCCAGTTTTATAGCAACAGTTTGGACAGGAGCCTTTTCTATTCTAACATGACAATGCATCTGTGTATAAAGCAAGGTTCAAAAAGAAACTATTAATTCAGTCAGTGTGGAAGAACTCGACTGATCTGGTAAAACCAAGTCCTAATCCCAGCTCTGGCGTGACTTTAAATGCAGACCTTGAGCCAAAAACTAATCACCAAACACCAATGACTTGTACATACACTATATGGACAAAAGTATTAGGACACCACTTTCTTTAGAACAGAAAAAGGCACTTTTTAAAACTGTGGCAACAAAGATGGAAACATAAATCATTTAAAAACTGTATTTCCATCTCTGTTGTTGTTTTGGAAGAGTCTAAAATGACTGTATCTACATGTAAAAGTCATTGGGGTTTGGAGATGAGTTTTTGGCTCAAGGTTTGCATTTAAAGTCACTCCAGCGGTGTTCAGCTGGGATTAGGACTTGGCTTTATGCACAACAGTCAAGTTTTTCCACACTGACTGAATCAAGTCATTTCTTTTTGAACCTTGCTTTATACACAGATGCACTGTCATGTTAGAATAGAAAAGGGTCCCGTCCAAACTGTTGCTACAAAATTAAAATCATACAATACCCTAGAATACCATTATATGCTTAACATTAATATTTGTACTCATGGAAGTAGTCAAACCTGTTCATTAGAAGGTGTCCCAATACTTTTGGTAATATAGTGTATGAAATTATACTACAGTAGTCAACATTTGAAATGGATTAAAAAAAAAGTTGATCAAAGTATATATACATAGAAAGAGCAAGAAAATATTTAAATATAAATATATGAAATAAAATAGATTAAATATTTACATATTGAATAAATACTTATGACTGGTTTTGTGGTCCTGGGTCACAATTATTTTATTAACAACGATAGTTATAAATCAAATATTTATCATCATTATTACTGAAATATTATATTTATAATATTTAAAATGCATTGATTTAATATACCATACCTGCATGCACTGAAAGAGCAGGGTCATGATGTTGCTGCGAGTGACCAGCTGTTCTACATGACCTCCAAGTCCCTCAGCCAGACCGCTGAGCAGATCGAGGGCCACAATCATGAAATCTTTATCAGGGGCCTCGTACTGGTCAGGCTGCTGAGTATACATCTGCAACAACAGAAAAAACATCAAAATCTAAATAAATGAAGCAAAAAAAAAGAGACAACATGCTACAGCTGTTGATGTCAACTGACCATGGCTTGAGCAAGGTTCTTCTGAACCAGGGTGACACAGCGCTGGTAAACCGGCTCACAGTAGGGCAGGAAGCCGCTCTGTAGTGCTGTGGCTACTGAAGACAGACACTACAAGAAGAAAAAGTGACTTAAAAACAAATTCTTAAACATTTCAGATTTTGATGCATGAAATTCCCAAAGTCGTAAAACTATACCTCCAATAAAGGGAACAGATCCTTGTCTTCATCTTTTAACTCATTCCATTTCTGAATAAGAGGCGGCATGAGCTTTTGGATGTATTCCTGTTAAACAAAACGGTTACATTTAATAATGAAACATATTGAACATTTTCATCTTTAAACACTCAAATGCACAGTGATCTTACCGGCTGGTTAAGATGGTGTCCGACAGAGTCAGCAAGAGTTCCAATGGCGTCATAGAGGATCAACAAGTTCTTGTGCTGGTACTTGCTGAAGGCAAACACCAGTGTGTCCAGAATGAAGCTCAAGTAGGGAACCAGCTCTGTACAGGCCTCCTCCTCCAGAGTCGCAAATGCACTGATGGAAGGAAAAACCCCAGGGTTAGCTCAACATGCCAATAAATCTTCACAAACACCATCCAGACTGAAAGAAAAAGATTGAAAAGCACCACAAAAATCTATCTATGGTGGTTTTCACCAAACGTACCTGCAGGCGGCCTCTTGGACCCTTTTGTTGCTGTCGAGGATGCGTTTGAGCAGCTCTGTCATGAGGGGTTTGAGGTAGGAGTCTGGCGGCTGGCTGACCACCCAGTGTGCATAGCGGCTCAGAGTCCAGCAGGCGATGGAGCGGACCAGTGCTTTCTTATCACAGAGACACTGGATCAGGTGAGGAATTAACTCCGGCAGGTACAGAACCATATCCTGCATACAGCCTGAGGACAATAAAGAGGATGAGTTTAGAGTAGTCATCCTACCATATAAAGATTTGTTTTCAACACAGATAATAAGAAATGTTTCTTGAGCAGCAAATAAGCATTTTATAATGATTTTTGAAGGATCATGTGACACTGAAGACTGAATGCTGAAAATTTAGCTTTGCACCAAAGGAGTAAGTTACATTTGAAAATATGCTGTTCTTCAGAAAAATCCTTCGGCTCCCAGTAATTCTTTGGTTTTCCAGCATTTGTGTGTATTTGAACCCTTTCCAACAATGACTATGATTTTGAGATGCATCTTTTCACACTGAGGACAACTGAGGGACTCATATGCAACTATTACAGAAGGTTCAAACACTCACTGATGCTCCAGAAGGAGACACTATGCATTAAGAGCTGGGGGTGAAAACTATTGAACAGAATGTGTACATTTCTTATTTTGACTAAAAATCATACTTTTTCATTTAGTACTGCCCTTCAGAGGCTACAGAAGATGCAAAAGTTAAATTTACCCTGATCTTCAAATTCAAAAAGAGCCCCCCCCCCCCCCCCCCCCCCCGGCTCTTAACGCATCGTGTTTCCATCTGAAGCATCAGTGACTGTTTTTGCATATAAGGTGCAGTTGCATACAAGTCCCTCAGTTGCCCTCAGTGTGAAAGGATGGATCTCAAAACCATACAGTCATCGTTGGAAAGGGTTCAAATTCACAAAAACAAGGGTTTTTCTGAAGAACAGCGCGCAGTTTAACTGTTCAGGACAAACAAGGGACTCATTAACAAATATCACTAAACAAAACAGCTGTGGATCAATTCAGGTAAAGACACAGTATTAAAAATCATTGAATGGGGTCATTTTTATAAATTCACCTATTATTTTCTCTTGTGGACTATATGTAAATGTCTTTTGTGTGAAATATCTTAAGGTCAGCACTAAATGAAAAACATGCATTTGTACGATCCCTTATTTTGGAAAAAAAAAATAAACATTTTGCAGATTCTGAAAAGGGGGTGTAAACTTTTGACCTACAAAAGCCTAGATTTAGAGCAAAGAGAGTTCAATTTTACACCTCCATGCATTCATTGTCCCATACCTTCAGCAATGGCTCCCAGCACCAAGATGCCAGACTCTTTAACAACCCAGTCCGGGTGGAACAGCAGCTCCTTCAACACTGGAAGCAAGTGAGGCAGCAACTCATCCCGAAACACGTTTGCCAGGACATCAAGGGCGGCTGCTGAACACTTGCCTATGGAGGAAACGCACATGTAATAGATAGGGGTTAGATGTTTCTCCAAGCTCCAATTCAACTTCAAGCTTTGAAAGCTTTTTGTGGATCAGACAGTATGAGTAGAATACATCACTGACAATCACAAAATTGAGTGTAATCATCTCCACAGTAAACACCAAATATGTGAGCAAACCTCAGAATCAGGTTGTTTTTTTTAATACAAGACACTTACGTAGATTCCAGTCAGACAGACTGTCGTCATCATCGTCATCATCCTCTTCACTCTCCTCTCCTTCTTCGCCTTCATCACCTTCGTGCCGAAGGGTGACCGTACGAGACTTGTGAAAGCGTGGCTTTATGTCCTGCTCATTGTCTGGCACGGCCTCATCTTCCTCCACGTCACCCTATACAGGAAGCAGAACATCAGTGTGATGAAACTGAACAGCCAAATCTAGATAGCAATGACTGAGTTGAAGGCTGTGGGTCAGACAGTATGAATACTTGAAAATCACAGAGAAAATCAGGGATATGTTATCGTCACACCCAAGGAAAGGCTGGTGTAGAAGTTCTTGTGAAGTAAAGTGAAGTAACAAACCTTTAACAAAATGATGTCAATCTCAGAGTACTTCATCCCGTTCACCAGAACAGGAACCAGTCTAAAAAAAAGTCAACACTGAACATCAGGATATTTGGTATACACTACCAGTCAACTGTTTTTGAAAAGTAAGATTTTTAACGTTTTTAAAGAAGTCTCTTCTGCTTACCAAGCCTGATATTCAATCCAAAGCACATCAAAAACAGTACGATTTTGAAATGTATTCACTATTTAAAATTACATTTTAAAATGTATTCAAATAGAAAAGTTATGTATTCATGATTTTTTAGCAACATTACTCCAGTCACATGATGCTTCAGAAATCATTCTAATATGCTGCTTACATTATTATTATTATTATTGTTAAAAACAGCGGCGTAGAATTCTCAAGTTTCTATAATTTCTTTCCAAAAAAAAAAAAAAGTGCTTTTGAAAGATAATGTTTTACAAAATAATGTGTATAATGTTAAAGCTTTTTGTAATATCAGATAGATGCTGATCTTTAGATTTTTCTATTCAAAGAATTCTGAAAAATTACATTTTATTCAATTTATTCAAATAAAAAGCAGTTATTTAAAACAGTAAAAATATTTTACAGTATTACTGCTTTTGCTGTATTTTAGACCAAATAAAAAAAGGGCTGGATGAGCAGAAGAGACTTCTTTAAAACCATTAAAAATCTTATTGTCCAAAAACTTTTGACTAGTAGTGTAGATGGATGCAATAGTCACTGGGGTGTTAATGAAATTATAAAAGCATCTGACAATTAAGCAACGAATGAAAGCATATGGCAACAGGCAGGAAGTTCAGTTGCTAAATACCGTGCAAAAACAAAAATGTCAATTGGTAGAGATTCTGCTATACTGCAGTTATTTGAATGTCTCAGAGCTCCAGCCTTCGACTAAAATGGTCGCATTTGTGGCCAATATTATTAATTTGCATTTTTATATGAATTTACATGTTATGGACTTGGGGGGAAAATTGCATGTAAAGCCTTTTTTTCCTGATTGCTTTGCAATCACATATTTTGTTATGTTCATGTATTAAACTGACCCGGTGCGTTTAAGCGCCAAGTGAACCCATTATATAGACTTTTACAAGACAAAGGAAAGGTCACTTACTGTGCGAGATGTCCAGACAGGACGTCCTTACAGATGGGCTGCTCAGCCAGCGTAAGCCAGAACTCACAGGCCTCCAGAGACACGTTCTCATCCGGGTCCTGTGTGCGCTGCAGCATGTACTGCACAAACAGTCAACATCAGCATCTCTGACTGTTCAAGATCTACACCACTTCTGTGTCATCAAGACAGGGGCAGTTCATCTCACCTCAACGATACTGCGCATGTGAGGGATGAGTCTGTCCACTCGCACCTCCAGGAGCATGACCAGAGCCCTGCACACGTTCTTCCGCACCTCCGAGTCCTCATCTGCGGCCAGCGCAAACAGACTCTGGAATAACAGGCGAGGAGGAAAACCAATTAAAACAACGGAATTGCAGTAATGGCCATATTTGGCTGATATTGGGCTGAAATGATTATTCTACAAATCTTTCTGTTGTTGAGTAGTTGTTTAATCTCATGACCTAATGGAAGAGCCTGCAATAATGCGGTTTGACCAGTGTGGCGCTGTAGCGCAAGACTGTAACGTAAATTCTGATGCAATTCAAGAGAAGACAGCACTTTAGAGCAAACCAGAGCAAATGCAGCCAAACCTCAACCAGAGTTTGGATGAATATGTAAATATATGCTGCACCACTTTCCTCTCAATAACGAACTAAACAAAACCTGACAGCGGTGTGAAAGTGATGTAGATGTTTGCACAAGTTCGGTGCTCCAGTAAAGCCCAGTCACGTAACTTGTGATTTTAGTAATGCAGTAGTAAATGCTGAAATTAACATTAATATCAATAAATGCTGTGGGAATATTGTTTATTATTAGATGTTAACTAATGAACCTTTATTTTAAAGTGTTACCAATTTATTGTATAATAATTGTAATTACATAAGATTTTCAAAAACTGAAGTGACCTTTATTTGCTAGAATATGTATAACTCAAAGGCTTATTGATTAATTAGTGAAATGATCGATGATTAGTGGTAACAAAACAAAAAATATTTTATTGAAATTTAATTTCTGCAAAATTTAAAACCTTTAAAGGTTTATGAAACCCCAGGCAACTTTTTCTGAGATTTTAGCAGAAGTGTTTGTGTTGCACATCATAGAAAGCAGCGTTGGCATCTGCTAATATTAATTGTTAGAGATAACTGGTTAATTTTGAGCTTTTTTGCGCTATTTTCATCTTCCGGGTTTAAAATCTACATTGTCCTGACGTCAGCTTTTGTGACGCGGCGATGGACTATAGTACATCGATGACGCGTCGGTGTCTCATAAATATTCATGCTGCTGCGTGTTCTTATCCTATGAGAAGTCGATTCGCTTAATTATTCACGACAGCGCTTGCTGATTTGCTGTGGCAGGCGCTTCAGTCTCTCTCAGTCTATGAGATCGCCCAGAGCCGTTTGTTTCTCTATGGCTCTGAGATCGCTTACATTAACTGAGAGGAACGTTCATGAGTGAAAGAGTCCGGCACACGCGATTCATTCACAAAGTAAGTGTAAGCAGTTTTTCTTTGACGCAACCCATCAAAAGGCTTATATAAACGCGCCAAAATAAGCCTTAATAGTTATTAGTGGTTCAACAGTATGTTCATATATAGGTTTTCGATGCATAGTGCAAAAGAATGCACATTTATTTGTGTTTTAAACTCGTGGGGAGCGAAATGAAACTGTCTGAACCCAAAGTTGTCTGTGTGGTCTCTCTCCCCGATCTCCCCTCTACTCCACGCAGCGCTGTGAGCGCGCCACGCCCACTTCTGCAGCATTTTTCAAAACTGTGGTGAGAGTAGCCAGTGCTGAAACAGGGGGGTTTCGGAACCCTTTAAATAACTGGGGGAAATCAACCCATGGCAACAGTTTAAAAGTAGACCAATTCTGTGGGGAAAAACGAGGACTTGGCAACCCTGCATCCAACACGAGCTGCTGGAGTTGCACACAAGTACCAAATTTTCGTCTGAGATTTTTGCACGTTAAAAAAAAAAAATACAGGTTATGTTAATCGAGTTTACACACTGCCTCTTACACACTGAAACTTTCGTCTGTCATAAAAAAAATTCAGATCGTGTTTGATTTTCTGCATTTTCGCATAAGCATTTTGATAAGGATGGCGAATATGAGAAAACTAAAAAAAAAAAAAAATGCATACGAAAATCGGACTCAGTGTACAATGACCTTTAGATTTGAATGATCACGGGTCGAATGTAAAGAGATATGACAAAAATAGACTGGAGGATTTGCTGCAATCTTGTACTCACTGACAAATATCTATTATAAGAAAAATCGAAAGTAAAAGTAAACAGCGGGAGCACTCAGTTAAAAGTGCGAAAATTATATACAATATTAGTTCGCCTCGCGCCCGCTCAATTTGTGATCCGCTGTATAAATCTTTTGGCCGGCTGACCGGGAGAAGTCCCGGCCGTCCCGATTGCCACTCCGTCCCTGGTATAGGCTACAGGCCCAACCTTTTCTTCACGATTTTTTACCAGTTGTTTAATGGCCACTCCCCTTTTACCTACCACCTGCAAAGCTGATGCGAATGTTTTACTTTATTTACAACAAGATATATAGTATAAGGACAGGTATTCAGACCACAACTGAACGTTTGAAGAAAATTTTATGGCTAATTTAGAATTAGCTATTATTGATGTAAATGCAGCCGTTTGAGGCACATTATTGTTTTTTACGGTATTGACAGTATTAGAAAATCCATGTCGTGGCGCAATGTCACACCGGTGCTGACTATGACACCGGTGTACCGCCCACCCCTACTCTGAAGTCCCAAACCGAATCAAATATTTTGCGAACCTACACCAAAGTTCAAATCTAAATCAAATGATTCGCGAAACCACTCCAAAGTCCCGGTCTAAATCAAATAATTCACAATATGCGATCCAACTGGAGCACTTCGAAACAGTTAATCATTTTGCGACGCTATGGTTTAACTGATTTGTGGTTTCGAAAAACCCATCAGTACATGCTTTTTAAAATCATTACAAGCAATGTCAAAATTCAACAGTGGCTTTTGTAATTTGATCCGGTTTTTGCTATTGAATCACTTGAAATGAATGATCAAAGTTACAAGTTTGAATCAACTGGAGTGGTTCTAGTGTAAATGACTCACTCAATTGATTCAGTTCATCTGTTCCTCTTTTCACGTCTTCAGCAATGTTTACATGACATTGTCAGTGCTACTACTGGTTTAGCTCGCTAGCTTTATTTTTATGCATTTTCTTACTAGTTTTAATTGAAATAAGTGAAAAAAGCATTTTGTTTTTTGTTAATTGTGTGAATTTTGCTTGAAAAGATATTAAAGACACATTCTAAACACTTTCAACGTCTTTCAATATACTTCAAATACCTCTTCAGGAATACTGCCATTTTCAAGGGTTTTCCCAGGCTTAAATTTCAAAAAGTTAAATTCAAGTACTTTAAGCACCTTCTCTGAACCCTGCATAACAAACCATACATCAATGAAAAGCTTTTTTTTATTCAAATTTCAAATGTATAAAACCCTTACGACTAGTTTTGTGGTCCAGGGTCACATATGAAGATCATGTGACTGACCACTTGACCATCAAGTTCATAGGATCACAGAAATTGCCATTTCATGGCCGAGGTGACATGCAAATTTATTTATTAAATCAATCACGTTCAAACTGCAGGTACCTCAATAAAGGGGTCAATGTTGTCCATCAGGGCTTGCGCTCTTCCGATGATAAACTGGTTTACACAGGCAATAGCATGAGACCTAAACACACACATGAACAACCATTCGATTTCCATACGCTTTGTTCCAGAACAATTTAGTGAGACATTTGAAAAATAACTCCATCCATTCTCTCGCAGACTTACCTGATCTTGGGGCTGCAGTGTTTGAAGAACTGCAGGAACTTGGGAATCATGATGTTGAGGGGTCGGTTGAGAGCGTCACTGTCCAGGAGCTCAGATGAGTCCTCGCAGATCTTCTGTAAAGCTCCAAATGAGCCCTGCGTGTGCATGAGAACAAACTAAGATAAGTCACACAACTCAGGGACATCTGCAGATCTGATTCAGAAAGCATCGTGGCTACTTTGCCTACGTCTTGAATAATTTCCAAACACATTTGCGTAAGAAAATTGTACACAAAATAGAAGGGGAAGAGCAGGATAAAAGAGTGAGAGAACAAAGAAAGGTTTAAGTTAAGACAGCTGTGAAGAGCAAAAAGAAAACATACTGACCTCACAGGTGTTGTAGTCTTCTGAATTGAGCATGTTGCACAGCTGAGGCAGCAACTCCGGCCATGTCTGCAGCTCGCCTTTGGTGGAAATCGTTGTGATGAGGATACCTGAACACAGAGAGACAGGAAATTTGAAATTAAGATGTATACATCATCTGAAATTTGAATGAATAGCTTTTCGTTGATGTATGGTTTGTTAGGATAGGACAATATTTGGTTGAGATACAACTATTTGAAAATCTGGAATCAGAGTGTGCAAAAAATAAAAAAATAAAAAAATAAAGAGAAAATCACCTATAAAGTTGTCCAAATTAAGTTCTTAGCAACGCATATTACTAATCAAAAAATATGTTTTGATTTATGGTAGGACCTTAATATCCTAATATCAATATTTTTTTCCCCAAAGAAAAATCAATCATTTTGACCCATATAATATATTGTTGGCTATCGCTACAAATATATCCATGCTACTTAAGACTGGTTCTGTGGTCAAGGTTACAAATATAAAATTGATATATGTGCACTGACTGCACATAAATTTATCAAAAGTCACAGTAAAGACATTTATAGTTACCAAGTTCTACTTTTTCAAATAAATGTTCTTTTGAACTTCCTATTCATCAAACAGTCCTGCAAGTCTGTGTAAAGGCAATTCAGACAACTGTTTCTAAACACATAAGTGTTAGAAACGTATTGCTGAAAACATGTTACAAAAACAAACTCATAAGGCCTTTGTTCATCTTCAGAACACAAATAAAATATGTTGGATGAAATCCAAGAGCTCTTTGACCCATAGACAGCAACACAACTGACACATTCAAGGCCCAGAAAGGTAGTAAGAACTAGGGCTGCACGATAGATCGTTTCAGCATCGTCATCGCGATGTACGCATGTGCGTTAGTCACATCGTGGCAGTCACGATGCAGGGCAAAAAAAAAAAAATGTGTGTGTCTGATTTAAAAATGTACTTTCTATATTTCTAAACTTTCTATTCACGGATCTATATTTGTCTAAAATAAAGTAATTAACTCATGTATAAGGGTTCTTTAAAAACTACAATGCACACGTTGCTTCACCTACTTCATGCATGCAGTCTCTGCGTGCGCATGGCGAAATGAGCGCGGGACAGGAGAAAAGCGCCGAAATGGAAGATTTGGTCGCAAAAAGAAACGCAACAGTCATATGGAAGTATTTTGGATAAAAAAAAGGATGCTGCTGACCAAAAACAGGTGCTTTGTCGGGAGTGCCTGGCAGTTGTTGCCACAACTCACGGAAACACTACGAATTTAAGGGACCGTTCACATGTCGCGCCTAAAAACGCGTGGAAAACGCTAGGCGCGCCGCTTTCTCCTCCTTTCCAAAGCGCTCTGTAACTTGAGCTCCAGTGGCGTCTGCCGTTGCTAAGCAACCATGTTTCAGCAAAGATAAATGGATTTCCAAAACTAAAAATTGCTTGTAGTAGCTCTGCTGCTAAAAAATGTTATCCCTGTAACAGCTATGATCGGCTAGCTGTTCCTCCATCTTGGCTAAGCTTTTAATGTTTTTCGTGAAAGGAAGAAGCTGATTTCCCTTTCATCAGGGTAAAAGCAACATTCATTATTAATTTCATATTAGAGCCTTGAATTGCCTGAATTGACAGTGAATAAGGTGAGTCAAACTGTTTATGAAACCACCCAAAATAAGCTTTAAAAAGTATTTTATTTCAGGGTTTTGATTCTACTGTACTTTTACATTTTTTATTCTTTGAAAATGCTTACAAAATTACCCCAATTCTTGAATTATTATTTGATTTTTAAGCAGTTCAAAACAACCTGATGAACAAATGAATTTTTACACATTGCAATATATATCGCAAGAAAAAAATATATCGCAATGTAATTTTTTCCCAATATCGTGCAGCCCTAGTAAGAACATTGTTAAAACAGTGAAAATAGCCACTATAAATAGTTCAATTGTAATTTTATGAAGATACGAGAATACTTTTTGTGCACAAAGTAAACAAAAATAACTTTCTCTTCACTGTTAGTCTTCGACGTGTGTTCACCAAAAAAACCACAACACGTATTTTCATTTTCTTTGCACAAAATATTCTTGCAGCTTCATAAAATTTTGGTTGAACCACTGATGTCACGTGGACTATTTCATCAATGTTCTCACTACCTTTCTGGCCCTTGAACGTGTCAGTTGTGTTTCTTTCTTTGCAGGGTCAGCAAGCTCTTGGATTTCATCAAAAATATCTTAATTTGTCTTCTGAGAATGAACAAAGGGCTTACAGGTTTGGAACGACTTGAGAGTGAGTAATTTGACAGAATTTTCATTTTTTGGTTGAACTATCCCTTTTATAAAGACTGCGTTCACAAAATGCAATTTCTAGCCACTAACATTCGAGTTCATTGAGATGCTTGGCTTATTCTAGGCCAAGCTGAGAGACTCACCGATAGTGGCACGGATGAGAGGAGACGGGTCTCCGATGTTGTTTAAACATTCCTGCTTGATGAAGTGTGCGACTGCAGGAGGGAAGTTCTGATAGTGAACCTTCACGTTGTTCTTCAGAATCAGACCGCTGAGCGATCGAGTGGGCTCATCTGTGAAGCATGAAGAAAGGAAACAGACAGTTACATAATCAGTCATACATAAAGACTGTCTGAAACCCTCACGGAACAACCCACATGAGTAATACGATTTAACAAATGCTATGAGATGATCTTCACACAAAAATAAACCCAGACACCCACCTTCAGTTTTCAGCCTCGTCAGGACAAAGATGAGATAGTTGTTGAAATCGGGAAACTGGTTCAGCTGCTCTAGTTTCTGCGAGTTAAAATGAAAGAGAATTAAAGTTGACAAATAAAAGTCAGACCTTTTATGTATTTGTAAGTGCTATAACCAGGTCCCCAGTGCATGTACGAACAGACAATGTGAAAAAGGATGCGGTAAGAGATCTCAATTGCCGCACCCTAAATCTGCATGTTTTTACCCACAGTGCCGCCGTTTTGTTTTCGCAAGTGACAACGATGTACCAGTTCTAACACCATGGCAAAAGTTTGAGCAAAGCATGCTAACGGTTCTGCCTTTGGCTGCACAGATGAGCACTGAACACTATTTAGAGTCCCAGCCTCAGGAGACAAGAGAGCAGTGGATTTATTGATTTATTTACTGTATATTACGCTACTGCCACACAGATCTAATATAAACGTGATTCTTTCCCAGTTTGTTTACCTTCACAGACATAACCGACTGTTTTTGTAACTCTTGTGTGCTTTTAACAAACTTGTGCGTATTTGACAGTTTAAGCGCAATAAGACATGAAAGAGAACTTAATTATATATCAGATGTTTAAACCAATATGGTTTAAAACGCATGATTTCAGCGCACTGGACAATTAAAAGCATGAGCTGTAAAGGCACAGCCTAATTCTAGAAAAATGGGCGGGAAGCAGCAGCTCATTTGCATTTAAAGACACGTGCACAAAAACAGCACGTTTCTGCTCCCACTCAAAATAAGCTTTTTCAAATTGACAAATTATGTGTGAGGTACTTTGAGCTGAAACTTCACAGGCACATTCTAGAGACACCTGAGACTTAGATTACATATAGTAAAAAGAGGCATAAGAGGTCTCCTTTAAGATAAATGACATTACCACATGGTTACTGTACTAAAAATGGTAACTGACTGTAGATAAATAGGTGCAGTTCAACATGTATACTAATGCTACTTAGGTAAAGCAGATGAAAATGTATTTATAGTATATATGTGACCCTGGACCACAAAACTATTCTTGTGTAGACAATGTATGGGTCAAAATGATTTTTTCTTTTATGCCAAAAAACATTAGGATATTAAGTAAAGATTATGTTCCATTAAGAAATTTAATAAATATCCTACCATAAATATATCAAAATGTAATTTGATAAATAATATGCACTGCTAGGAACTTCATTTGAACAACTTTAAAGGTGATTCTCAATATTTTGACTTTTTTCACCCTCAGATTCCAGATTTTCAAATAGCTGTATCTCAGTTAAATATTGTCCTATCCTAACAAACCATACATAAATGGAAAGCTCATTTATTCAGCTTCTTTTATTTATTCATGTATAAATCTCTAGAGGTCAATAAAAGACCCACAGGTGATAATTGTTTTCCATGTTACGCCACATTAACAGGTATTTAAACATATTACTGCACTGTGGAAAAAGCCTGATAACCATTGAGTGCATTTGAAACCTGGCGGTTTACAGTTCACAAGTTCTTAAAATAAACCAAGCTGTAAAGTTATGTAATGACATCAGTATTTCCATTTACTAAAACATCTTTGTCACACTGTTATCTGTATTAAAAAAAAAGTTGCGCACTGTAACTGCCAGCTAATACTAGGCTTTCTAGATGAGGATACCTGTTGCACAGCTCTCTGCGTGGCTGTGTTTGGAGATTGGGAGTCTTTCAGGAGATGCAGGACCTGCTGGAGGCCTTGTTCATCCGGCTGCCACTCCATCCTATGCATAAAGACACAATTACATTCTCTATCCTCATGACTTAATAAAATACTTCCTCATATAGAACTATTTTGCAACACCTATGAGTGCAAAACAACTTTTTCCACTTTGTGGTCTGTGTACTTCTGCAGAGCAATTTAGTCCACTACTACGATCTTGCATATTGTGCACTGCAAACTTTTTTTTTTTTTTTTCACATTGTGTATGTGATCCTCGACCACAAAACCAGTCTCAAGTAGCACAGGCATATTAGTAGCAATAGCCAAAAATACATTGTATGCGTCAAAATGATTGATTTTTCTTTTATGCCAAAAATCATTAGGATATTAAATAATGACCATGTTCCATTTAGATATTTAGTACATTTTCTACCATTGCTAAAAACTTAATTTGGACAACTTTAAAGGCGATTTTCTTAGTATTTTTTTTGCACCCTCAGATAGCTGCATCTCGGTCAAATATTGTCCTATAAAACGAAATAATGTATCAAATCTATTTCCTAAAAGCATTCTATTTATTTAAAAGAAAAACACTTTGCATAAAAAGCCTTTACTTATATTAATCAACTAAATTCGGTTTATAAATCGGTTTAAAATCGATTCAACTCGTATAATCTGTTGCGCACTTAATCTACAAGCATTCATTGACAAACCGGTACTTTGCGAACTAAGAATTTATACATAGAGTTTATGCAATTCAATAACAGTCCTAAAATCTGCATAAAGTTGTTAAAAAACGTTTATCCAATGTTTGACCAAATGATTGTTCGTTATTAAGTAAAGACATCAAAGCATAAAGAAGAAAGCAGTGCACATGGTCATGCCTGCATACCATGCTGCGGCCTTGTCTTTCACTTTATGCAACAGTGTACGTTAGTTTGAAAACCTCAGACACGATCTGCATTAATACACAATAATAACCTTATAATAAGACCTGTATAAAAAGAAAAACCTCATGCGAAACTTTAAATCCTACAGCAACAAGTAAATCCAATCCATCGAATCGCACAAAACAGCATTCGCACATAAGAAGTGTATATCTTAGTACATGATCTAGCATGCATACTCGTTCTAATCCATGCTACGAACTATTACTGCGTTAAAGTCTCTCTCTCTATATATTTATAGTACGTAAATAGTATTAAAAATGAAAACTAGGTCGTGTTCACTTACACATGCCGCGTGTGGAGGCCTATCGATCTGCTGGTCTAGCGTGCAGCTCACGCTAGTCTCTCGTAATGGCACTTTCAAACACTTCCGCAGCGCCAGCGCTACAATGAGGAAGTGACGATCTTTCGGTCAGCGGGACACTGTGGCCAAATTCAAATGAATAGAATCTAAGAGGGATTATCTTGTAGCAATACATTTAATTGAAACAAAAATATATGGAATGAAATTTGTATGTTTACACACGTAAATGCAAAAAGAGTCTATATAACAGTTACAAATTTGGAATGCAATAAAAAAATTGTTGCATTGTTTGCAACAATTATGTCCACATAAAATTGAACAATATAAATGTAGCATTAACAAAGCCAATTAATAACACAACCAGAAAACGACTAAAATGTAAATAAATACTACATGATACAACAAGACAAAAATACGTTTTAATAAATGAGGAAACACCGATTTCGTGACGTCACGGGAACATGGCGGCGCTTAGAGAGCAATCTTACATGCGTCTTTAAAGCAACTCTGGATCGTCATGTCGAATTTGTAAACTCATTTATTAAGTTTTGTGATTGCGCAACTGCGCATGCGCTATTTTCTTCCCTGCTTTGAAGAAGGGGTGCGATTTTTAAAGGGTTTGCACTCATGTCACGATTTGGTCAGTTTCCCGGATGTAAACAGCAATACTGAAAACTGAATACGTTGTTTTGGTAATTTAAGCTGTTTTAACCACGCTGCCAAAAAAAGCTGCTAAATCATATATGGTTGGACTTAGTAAGCAGGAAAGGGCACAATATTTTAACAAACTAAAGTTATTAGGTGGTAAAGATACATCTGAGCTGTAGCCTAATATTTCACCTACATGACTGGAAATGAATAGAACAAACACGAATGTTGACAAGATTCTTGTCCTGGAAATTCTGATTTAGTTTGGCCAAATACAAACGCCTTTTGTTGACCGTTTTTTGCACTCTTGTACTTTATTTGTTATAACTTTTGGCAGTCTGTAGTACTTCAAATGTTTTCCCCCGATCCGATCAGTTAGTACAGCCCAAAACATGATGATAATTGACCATTTTCAGCAGAAATAATCAGCAAAATATGCAAGTTTTGTTCGGTTCAGTGGAGTTGTTTGCTTTCTGTGCCATTTCCAAGTTATTATATTGCTCACTGCAGCTTGGTTAACCCGTGTTTAATGCAGGAAGAGTCAAACTAACTCCTTTAAATGGCCTGTATTTGTTGTGGGCCCCTGCACACATTTGCACTACTGATTTCTGTACTTCTTATCTTAGTGCACAAGGACAAGTATGTTTCACTTGCCTTTTCACCATCAGCAGAATGGCGGCGTAGTTCAAACATCTCATACAGGAGTGTTCAGTTCCAAAACTCCTTGAGCAATAATGCTTATTTTACTGCTGATCTCAGCACTCACACTAGTTCTGTCAGAGATCAGTGTAGTATAGCTGTGGAGGGCCGCATCGACTGTGGCCGTGATCGATCTTTGAGTCGGGCTGATTGTGAGGGCAGAGGATGCTGCTATGTGCCGTTGCCTCAGTCTGGATTCAGAGGACCACCATGGTGTTTCTATCCAGTCCGTTACCCTGGCTATAAAATGGGGCCTCTGTTGCCCACAGAGAAGGGCCAAAGAGCCACCCTGACCCGTTCTGCACCCTCATATCTGCCCGGGGACATCCCCACACTGCAACTAGATGTGATGGCTGAGACTTTGGGTCGTCTTCATCTCACTGTGAGAAATTCTTTCAGTCATTTCAATTACAAATCATATAGATGTTGTCATTTGTGGAGGAATTTAGTACAGTCACATGATCTGTCCTTAAATTCTAGGTAATATAAACACATGAATCTGTTATAAATTAGCATCAGAAATATCAATTTTATTATTATTTAATTTATCTTTTTTTAAGGTTGGAATACATTACACAAAGGTGTGGGATTTGTAAGATTTTCTAATGTTTTTTTTAAGTATTTCTCTGTGCTTATTTGATTAAAAATACAGAAAAAACTGTAATATTGTGAAATATTACTGCGATTTAAAATAGTGTTTTTTGCTTTGTTATTGCGTTTTAAACCATATTAGTTTAAACTTCTGATATATAACTTCTAAGTTCTCTTTCATGTCTTATTGCGCTTAAACTGTCAAATACACACAAGTTTATGTTAAAAGCACACAAGAGTTACAAAAACAGTCGGTTATGTCTGTGAAGGTAAACAGCTGGGAAAGAATCACATGTTTATATTAGATCTGTGTGGCAGCAGCGTGATATACAGTAAATAAATCAATAAATCCACTGCTTTCTTGTCTCCTAGTCAATTTCCAATTTATTCATGTGATGCAAAGCTGAATTTTCAGCATCATTACTCCAGTCTTCCAGTGAAACTTTTTAATGGATTCTTTTGATGAATAAAACGTTAAAACGACATTTAATTAAAATAAAAAATATTTTCTAACAATATACACCACCATTCAATGTTTGGGGTCAGTACATTTTTTATTTCTTTCTTTGAAAAGAAATTAATACTTTTATTCAGCAAGGATGTGTTAACTTGATAAAAAGTAATAGTAAAGATTTCTATTTTGAATAAATGCTGTTCCTTCATTTTATTCATCAAAGAATCCTGAAAAAGTATCACAAGTTCCAAAAAACAACAACATTAATAACAAATCAGAATATTAGAATAATTTCTTCTTCCAACATTTGACTTTATGAAAATATTAATGAGCAAATCCAAAAAATAAATACTAGATCTTCACCATCCAATGAGAAATGTCTTAGCATCACATCAGTTCTTCAAATTAACAACAGTCTTAGCTTTTTTGTAAATTATTTCTTATTTCTTTTTCATTCTCTAACATGTAGACAAAATAAATTACTTTTTTTTCTTTCTTTCTTTTTTTTTTTACAATTAAACACAGACGTCTTTCACATTAACTTTAAAGTGCTGAACAACAAGTGACCAAATTGGTGAAAGACCTCCTTTCACTTTATAATACTGTATACTTTGTAAAGCACTTAGTCAACACTAACCTGCCAAAAGTGTGAAATAGCTAGTTTTTCGCTGTAACCATTTATCGAGTACCTTGTGTTTTAAAATCTATTCAGAAGTGACATACAGTGCCTTTGCGAAAGTATTCATACCCCTTCATTTATTCACGTTTTGTTATGTTGCAGCCTTATGTTAAACAGCTTTAAATGACTTTTTTCCCCACATCAATTTACACTCCATGCACCATAATGACAAAGCAAAAAACTGATTTGTAACAACTTTGCAAATGTATTAAAATTAAAACACTGAAATAAGTACATTGCATAAGTATTCATACCCTTAACTCAGTACTTAGTTGAAGCACTTTTACAGCCTCAAGTCTTTTCAGGTATGATGCAACAAGCTTTGCAGATCAACATTTGACAATTATCTGCCATTCTTCTCCTCACCTCTTCACGTCTCAAGCTCTGTCAGCTTGGATGGGGGCTGCCAGACATTTTCAGGTTTCCCCAGAAATATTTGATTGCATTCAAGCCAAGGCCAAGACCATCAGCTTCTTGTCTTGGTCACAAGATAACCAAGGCCCTTCTCCATCAATTGCTCAGTTTGGCCAGGAGGCCAGATCTAGGAAGAGTCCTGGTTGTTTCAAACGTCTTCCATTATGGATAATGGAGGCTACATGCTTCTGTGAAGCTTCAATGCAGCATTTTTTTCTGAACTCTTCCCCAGATCTGTGCCTTGACGCAATCCTGTCTCTGAGCTCTACAGGCAGTTTTTTTTACCTTAGGGCTTGGTTTTTGCTCTGATGTGCATTTTCAGCTATTAGACCTTTTCTGAAAGATGTGTGCCTTTCCAAATCATACTCATTCAAATGAATTTGCCACAGTTGAACTCTACAAGCAATATTAGTGCTCCTAAACTCATTTTCAAGTCTCCCAGAGAGTATGAATACTTATGCAATGGAATCATTTCAGTTTTTTATTTCTAATAAATTTGCAAACTGGTTACAAACCTGTTTTGTGCTTTGTCATTATGGCGTATGGAGTGTAAATTGATGTGGGGAAAGTTATTTAAAGCATAAGGATGCAACATAACAAAACGTGAAAAAGTAAAGGAGTATGAATACTTACGCAACTGTAAGTGACCTATCAGATTACCTAATCTTACTTTACCTTACCAATTTCACTTTAAAACAGCTAAAGAATCCAGCATCTCCACGATATGAGGTCCCCTTTGTGACATCCCAGTGCAAGGTCAACAAACATAAACAAAACCTGCTCTATGATGTTGACTTCCAACCAGATCCATTTGGATTTATTGTACGGCGAAAATCCAATGGCCGTGTTCTGTAAGTGACCATTTTTCTTTTCTTGCTTTGATGTGTAAGTTTTCTGCTTATTTTACTTGTTTTGTTTCCGACTGGTGGTCAGTGACAGCCCATGGAAGCATATGATAAAAAGTTGTGTTCTTTTCGCTTACACAACATTAAATAAATACACTGTATGTTTCTTGTTCCTAGTCTGAATACTACGATAGGCCCCCTCCTGTTTGCAGATCAGTATCTACAGCTCTCCACCAGCATGGCTTCCTCTGTGATATCTGGACTGGGTGAACATTACACCTCCATCACGCTGGATCTCAACTGGAGCTCTGTTTCATTATGGAACAGAGACATGGCACCACATGTAAGAGCTTCGCATCATTTCAAATTCTTCTTTAACCTTCCTTTTACTCACATCTGTATTTAATGTTTTATATGGGCCTTTGTAGAGAAGTGCCAACCTGTATGGCTCCCACCCTTTCTTCCTGGTCCAAGAAGGTGATGGACAGGCACATGGAGTCTTTCTTCTCAACAGCAATGCGATGGGTATGTGCTTTGTTGTTGTCTAAAATGGCTTCTTATGTGAGTTTCCGTTTTAAGACTAAAAGTCTTTATAACTTGCCAATTGCAGAAGTGTTTCTGCAGCCCGCTCCAGCATTAACATGGGTGACCATCGGAGGAATACTGGACTTCTACATCTTCTTAGGCCCAAGTCCTCAGAATGTGATTCAGCAGTACCATGAGGTTATAGGTATTTAACAGTCTACATGCTGTGTTAGAATTGCATTTTTCCCACAGGGCAACTTATGATGTTGTATCTTGTCACTTAAAGGTTATCCTATGATGACACCCTACTGGTCACTGGGCTTCCACCTCTGTCGCTGGGGTTATACGTCCACCAACATAACAAGAACCGTGGTACAGCTCATGCGCCAGGCCAAGATCCCGCTAGTATGTCAATAAAATTAGTAATAGCTTTGTTTGGAAGTAATATACTGCTTACTAAACAGTATATACCAGTGGTTTTCAATCTAGGTGCCAAATTAAGGCTGGAATCCATGACATGACTTTTAAAATCTGAACACTCATACACTTACCGACTTCGTAAATAGGAAAAAACTGGCCATCATAAACTTACGACTGAGGATTACAAGATACCAGACTTTGAGAATGGCTCTGAACAAACTCATGCAAAAATGTGCGCCTTGTTGCTAGGAGATGCATGTCAAATGAAAACAGTATGTGTTCTAAAATCGGCTGAAAATATCAAATATGCTTGATATCCTCTGACTGGTTGGAAACTAAATCTGGAGCTAAAAAAAAGTCAGTGACCATCATACACTATGCGATTTTCTGTAGAATCTGTCAACTTCAAAATCTGTAGACTGTAGACAGCAACTAGTGACAACATCTGCGGAAAATCTGGGCAAAAACTTCCAAGTGGGCCTCAAGATTACTTGAAATGATTTTTTAAAATGATTTACATTTTCATTCATTTCAGAAAGTAGGAAGGTTCCGTTCAAATTTTTTGCACGTTAAAAAATAAATACTCACGTTGTGTCAGTCACGATTACAAACTGCCTCCAAAACTTTCACATTTTTTGCACAAACTTTTTTTGGCGAAAGTTTTGGAGGCAGTTTGTAATCGTGACTGACACAACTTGAGTATTTATTTTTTAACGTGCAAAAAATTTGAACAAACTGCCTCCAAAACTTCATAAAAAATTTGGATCGGGTTAAATTTTCTGCGTTTTTCACATCTGTAGTAAGCATTTTAAGAGGTGTTTTGACGATTCAGAGCCACCGTGACATTCAGTACGTGACAAATTTTGACAAATACGAGAAAACGCATATGAACATTTAAAAAAGAACTTAACTTTTGAAAATCCTGTCAATTAATAAAATCTTAAAACTACATTTATGATTAATATACATTTTGTTCTAATATATTTTAATGGAAATTGTGAGGATTTTTTTTTTTTTTTTTTTTCATTTTAAATATGGAATATTTCTTGAATATTGTTGTAGGGGGGCTTGGAGTTAGAAGTCTATATGTTAAATGTTAGAGGGCCATTCCATGTCAAATCAACCAAGTTTCAGAAACATCCCCTGCTAAATTTTTTATTTTGTAAGACAGCAATGGCTAAATTACAGGAGGGGCAAACTAACTTATATCAAATTTTATTTTTACTCAGAGATCCGCAGGCCTATTAGTAAAATATGTTCACTTGTTGCATTATGTGCCAATGGAGACCACAAATGGGAACAAGTGAGGTTTTTGATGAAAGTTTTCTTTTGGAAACTTAATTTTTAAAGCCATGTCTGGTTAAATTTTAGAAATCTCAATGTGGCTTCATGAGTAAATTGTTCAGTTATACACATTTTCAGTGGTCAAAAACCAAATGTGGGTCTCTTTGCATACAGCTAATACTTTTTTCATTTAAGTTGGAACACTGCAGGTGTATAGGGTAAAAAAAACAACTAATAGTTATCACCTTACTTATCCAGATGATTGATTACATTAATAATTGCAAAAATATTTGTATTACAAGTTTTCTGAAATCTTAGGTTTAATTATGCAAATTAGGCATTATTTAATAAAATATGCACTAATTTGCATACATTTTTAGTACAAAAATCTAAACACTATATGAAGTCAGTTTCAAAGTTCTTGTTTAATTGTTTTGACATATTAGAATCAAATGTTTTACAGAGGGGATTTTGGATGTCCCATATTGTCACTCCATAATTCATAAAAAACTTAGCACAGATAGAAAACTGTGTATTTTTTTAATATTTTTTGGGGAATAAAATGTTGTATAAGATCAAGCAAATTATATATGAACAAATCCCTCTGTAAAAACCTTCAGAATATAGACAGGAATAAAAACGTAACGTTTGTTGTGTGTAAATGTTACTGAAGTGGAGATTTATCTTCTTTTGTAGGATGTACAGTGGAATGACCTTGATTATGCAGACCAAAGAAGAATCTTTACTTTTGATCCGCAACGGTTTGGAGATTTACCCCAAATGGTTGAGGAGTTCCATCAGCTGGGCATGAAGTATGTGCTCATTCTGGTACGTGGATGATATTTTGTTATCGAAGCACTTCCGCCTGGTGTTGTTTGTGCTGGATGCTTGTGATATTAGTGTCTTTAGTAAAAAAAAAAAAATATAATAATAATAAAACACACACACACACATACACATAAATCAGGAATGAATAGTATGTGGTGTTGTGTTAGGATCCAGGCATCAGCAGTGCGAGTCCTCCTGGTTCATACAAACCCTTTGATGAAGGGCTGAAGAGAGGAGTGTTTATCAAAAACTCCACTGGACAGATACTTATTGGAAAGGTTAGTGCCACACATGAAAAAAATGCCATTTGCATCATGTATTATTTCCTAAACCATTGTATCATCATTACCAGTATTGTGTTTTTTATAGAATATGGCAAGGAGTGTAAAGGATTTGTATCTTTATTTCTAACCAGGTATGGCCAGGTCCAACTGCATTCCCAGATTTCACCAATCCTACAACACAGGACTGGTGGATGGACTGTATCAGAGTCTTTCACAACAAGGTACCTGTGGATGGACTCTGGATAGTAAGTACTAATGAATTACATTTTAAATATATAAAGGGTAAGGCAACAAAACATCAATGTATGATTTTAAAGGGGCAACAATGTAATTTTTTTTTATTATTATTTAAAGTTATTTCTTATTTCTTTTAATATATTTGTAATGTTTTAAATATTTTTTGTAGTTTTCTAGTGTAACATTAAGATTAATATGTGTAACTGGCATATTTTTTAAAAACAAGTAAAAGTTTTTTTTTGAAGTTTTATTTTCATTTTTAGTAACCTTTAGTAACCAATTTGACCCAGTTTGCCATTTATTTTGTTAAAAAAAAGTGGCCTTTTTTTCCTCACAGGACATGAATGAGCCATCAAATTTTGTGCAGGGCTCTGTGGATGGATGTCCTGATTCTGACTTGGAGAAACCACCTTATACTCCAGGTCAGAATAGTAAACTCTTAGGCTCAATCCCAATTCTACCCCTTAGCCCTACCCCTCCGTTTGGCGCGTTCACGTGAAGGGGTAGGGGTGTCTCATTTCTCTTTTGGTTGGAGGGGTAGGGGTAAGGGGAAGGGCCTCACTTCAAACGAAGGGCTAAGAGAAATTTCCAACATGGCTGCTCACTCGAGCAAGCAGACTCGTAAATATAAGTAATTTTTGCCTTTAATAAGGATTTTGATGACAATGTTTCATTATATGTATATTACCTTCAATCTTGTGTTTGTGTTTATGGTGTTGTTTTGTAAATAAACGTTTGCAAAAAAATCGCTAAAGTTTGCTAGCAGATAGCACTGATTACACGATATTACAAAATATATTTTTATGTCATATACACTTGACTGCATGTTAGAAACATGAAAGACCAGTGGCACGGCAATTTGCAACGGTGGTGTAGTGGAGGGTGTACGCAGGTATACGGTGTATACACACTTCCACTTTTTAAATCCCCTCTGATGCGCATTATTCAGTAGTGTCCTGCATTCGCCAAAATCATGGCAGTCCACCACATCCAGTCATGTGAATAAATGTAAATATTCGCTCAAAACACCCAATAAAGGCAGTGATGATGCAGTCAGGACCGTGGAGCCGGCTTGCTTTGAAATGTATTTGATGATTGCGCCTAATGCACCTGCGCCCGCTCACCGCACCAGTAATTTAAATCAGTACATAATAATAAAAACGATACCTTACAAATAAAAAGAAGCTGATTTTTACGATCAGAAATTTCTTAAACCAGTGAACCCCTGTAAACATTTTAGTCCAAGGATCCAGAAAACGAACGCGTTCAAATAGAAAGTTGAAAACGAAATTCACAAATGAAGCATATATACTTCTCCAGGCACCACTACACTGATTAGCAATTTGCCGCGCATGTGATAATGCGTTCTTTGTTTTGCTTACGGCCACATGTGAATGAACGGTGCGTACACCGTACATTTGTACTTTTTGCAACATGACAACATTTTGACATCTTGGAATGAGTGATAAACATCTGCGCATGTCCTCTGACGTAACATTAGGAACTAGCGACAACGTATGATGACGTATCACAGTGTTGTAGTGGTGTCCCATTTCTTAGGGGAAATATTTTAGCCCTTCCCCTTTACACTTTGTTTCAAGGGACAAGGGGAAGGGGCGAGGGGTAGGCGAAGGGGTAGAAAATAGAATTGGGATTGGGCCTAAATATACTCTTTTAAAATGACTGTTATTGATTTGATGTGGCCTACATGAAGAAATCTGTCTGGGTTTACAGGTGTGATTGGAGGTCAGTTAAACTCAGGAACTCTGTGTATGTCCGCACAACAGTATGTGTCCAATCATTACAATCTGCATAATCTATATGGGCTGACCGAGGCCATTGCTACCCAGAGGTCAGAGAAATCTCCCTTCAGTTCATAAAAGCACTATATATATCTCACATGGCACAGGGAAATATCTGACGTTCATTGGGATGCATTTTTCATATTATTTCCAGCATTGCACTCATTTATATTTCAGGGCACTGTTAAAAGTGAAGAGTACTCGGCCATTTGTCCTATCCCGATCGTCTTTTCCAGGACTGGGCCGTTTCTCCGCACACTGGACTGGAGATGTGCGGAGCGACTGGGAACAATTGCACTTTTCAATACCTGGTGAGAGAAAACACCAGAAAGAGAAAATATCACACATGCTCAATTTTACTTAGTATTTGCTCTAACATCCATTTATGCTAAAAAAATGTTTCTTACTTTTTCCTAATGTTCCTTAAAGTTAGAGTGTACTATATAGAGAAATTCTAATGTTCAAAATGCAACTGGCCACCCAGGTAAGTATTTAGATTTTTTTTTTTTTTTTGAAAATGTGTGGATTTTCAATTTTATAGAACATGAGCTGAAAATTGACCTTCACATCTTCACGTCTTTTTTATTCCTAATGCTTGCAAAGCATGTTTTGTCTTTGTTCTTTGCTTATTGCTGTGTTTCTTTGTCTGTACCAGGTGTGCTGCTGTTTGGACTCTTTGGTGTCCCGTTAGTGGGAGCTGACATCTGTGGGTTTGGTGGAGACACTACTGAAGAGCTATGTGTGCGCTGGACGCAACTTGGAGCATTTTACCCCTTTATGAGAAACCATAATGACAAACCCAATGCGGTGAGATATCAAACAACAATTTAAAGCCAGCTAGAAAATGTATATATAGAGATAGACATAGACATGGATCAAAGACAAGACATCCGATTTTAGTTTCAGCATTGAATTAAATGCACTAAAGTGATTTCATATACACAGCAAGCATATTAAATGCAAGTAAAGTATCTACTTTAATGTTTCATAAACTTGTGTGAAAATAAGATATGGGTGAAGTAATGTTCCATTGTCATTCAGCGTAACAGACACAGTATTTATGTAAAAATTAAACAACATATTACACTTATTCTGAATTGTAAATGTAAAAGGAAAAGTGATTATACTAAATTTTATTAGATTTTAAATAACTAAAAGCTTCTTTTTGCTAAATGGGTAAAACCTTTTGAACGAAAATTGGTTTGAACGATGGTGGCCAAGACTGGAAAAGATTGGCACTGAATGACATTTTAGTGTAGCCTGGAAAAATCCAGACCCTAATCTATTAAGATTATGGGTCTGGGATCGAGCAATGAAAACTGCCTAACTCGAGGGGCGGCACCAAGCATGCATTTGAAACTCTCACTGCACACAATTGGATAAGCCACGACCAATCACAACAATACACGCTTAGCTACCAGCAGAGCTAAATGATGTTTCATTAACAAAGTTCGGGAGAAGCGCGTCAGATGCTTAGCGTAAACATCACAAGTCAATCAGCGCCATAGGTTTAAATACAGCTGACTCACCTCAATTCACTCGATGGTTTATCAGTAAACCTCCACCACCCCATCTCATCACTCCGAGTTCTGGCTACTCCTATTGAGGGGTAACGTACTCTGCGTTCGGGCCACTCCCGAGCTCGGAGCCCTTCACCGGACAGCACGCCAAACATGCACTACTATTCTCCGGCTAATTATATGTAAGCGTGAACTCGTGAACTGATAGATTAAACTCTTGCCGTATCCAGTCGGCAAAACAGCAAAAACGTCCTTCTTGCAAAGGAACGATTCGAGTTTTCGGTTTTCTGTTCCTCTTTTATATGGAAAGCCAAGTCTAACTCGTTCATTGTAGCGGCCAAAGCCGTTTCAAACAACTTGTGTTCATCTGTAGAGACAGCGATCTTTCAAAGTTTACTACATGATTTGGACGTCGCAGTGCTGTCATCATCAGCTTAGCTCGCCTCTGGCCCGCCTACATCAGATACACCGATTTGATTGGTTCCCACAATTGCTTACGTATTGCAGTAACCTGCATCATTGCTCGATGCCAGAGTGTCTTGCAGAGACAATTTAAATTGTGCTCTCGCGAGACCTCTGGATTTCTAGGGTAATTTTAGTGGGTATCTTCTATAAATCATGGTAAAAATGAGTGCTGGGCAATGATTAATCACAATTAATCACATCCAAAAAAGTTTTTGTGGTCACAATACATTGTGTCACAGAAGTGAGTACACCCCTCATATTTCAGCAACCATTTTAGTATATCTTCTCAAGGACAATACTAAAGAAATGAAACTTGGATATATTTTAGAGTAGGCAATGTGCAGCTTGTATTGCAGTATAGATTTACTGTCCGCTGAAAATAACTCAACATACAGCCATTATTGTCAAAATAGCTGGCAACAAAAGTGAGTACACCCTAAGTGAACTTGTCCAAGGTCTCAATATATTGTGTTAGCACCATTGTTATCTGGCACTGCTTTAATCATCCTGAGCATGGAATTGACCTTAGCTGCACAGGTTGTTGCTGGGATCCTCTTCCACTCCTCTATAATGATTAGATGTTAGACACATGGTGCTTCTCCACCTTATGCTTGAGGATGCCCCACAGGTGCTTAATAGGGTTCAGGGGCCAGATTCACGAAACCTTCTTAAGAAGAAATTTCTTCTTAACTGCCATTTTCATCTTATTTTTTAAAATAAGAAAAAAGTTAAGAATATTTTGTATTCCCAAAAATTTGTCTTAAGATTGTTCTTAAGACAAAAATTAAGAAAATTCAAATTCTTGAAAAGAATCTTCTTAAAAACCATCGTAAATAACTTAAAGTTAGGATAGCCCGAGACTTGTCTTAAATCCCAAATAGTAAGAATTATTTAATGAATTTATTGGGGTATTTCAAATTAATTGTTATATTTAAGCATTGCAACTCTACTAGCTACATATAATACATATTAGGACTATTAATAGAGATGAGCATGAGTTCTCTGAAGTGACAGCGATGACTGATAACGTAAACAATGATCGGTCATATTAGCCCATGTACTTTACTTTTTGCTGATGTCAAAACTCAGCAGCAACTCTACAAAAACGAGTCAGATAGGGAGATTTAATTAAACACACCGGAAGCATTTATTTGGATGAGGGCACAAAAACAGCACAAAAATTAATTAAGATCGCAAGACTTAAGGTAGAGCTTTTAAAAGTAACTGTTCAAAAACACAGTGCATTAAAAACGTGAAGCCGAGCGCCAGTCAAGGTCGTGATGAAAATAGTATGCGTGCTTATTATGATTATTAGGATAATCTGCAGAAACTGCAAAAAAAGACAATCTTTGAAGTGCAAGTTTATAAATGCGTCTTCAGCCATGTATTTACTCAGATAGATGTATAATTTTCTTCTTAAGAAAAAAATTATACATGTTCTTAAGAACATATTTAAGAACTTCTTAAGAATTCTTCAAGAATTGCACTTAAGAACATTCTTACGAACTTCTTAAAATTTATCTTTATTTCTTAAGAAGATGTTTGTGAATCCGACCCCAGGTCTGCAGACGTACTTGGCCACCCCATCACCTTCACCTTTATCTTCCTCAGCAAGGCAGTTGTCATCTTGGTGGTGTGTTTGGGCTCGTTATCATGTTGAAAAACTGCCTTTTGCCTAGTTTCTGGAGGGAAGGCATCATGTTCTGCTTCAAAAAAAGTACAGTACATAATGGAATCCATGTTTCCCTCAATGAACTGCAGCTCCCCAGTACAAGCAGCACTCATGCAGCCCCAGACCATGATGCTACCACCACCATGCTTGACTGTAGGCAAGACACATTTTTGATGAGGCTTCCTTCTGGGACTGCACCTATGCAAACCGACTTGTTGCAGTGTGCGGCGTATGGTCTGAGCACTGACAAGCTGACCTTCTACTTCTGCAACCTTTAAAGCAATGCTGGCAGCACTCATGCATCTGTTTTTTAAAGCCAGGTTTTGCACCTGACGCACAGAACGAATGCTCAACTTCATTGATTGACTCTTGCAAGGCCTGTTCTGAATGGAACCCATCTTGGAAAACTTCTGTATGACCCTGACCACTGTAGTTTAACTCGGTTTCAGGGTGTTACTGAACCTCTAATAGCCTTGGCCATCTTTGTGGAGAAAAACATTTCTAATTCTCAAATCCTCAGAGAGTTCTTTGCCATGAGATGCCATGTTGAACATCCAGTGATCAGTATGAGAGAATTGTACTTAAAGCACCAAATTTTAACTGCTCTAATACAAGATACACAAATTTGTATGGTCCTGTCAAGCAGCCAATAACTAACACATGATGCAGAGGACATGTGGCTTTGCATGGTTAAACAATTTTTGTTGGCTGTATGTTGAGTTATTTTCAGAGGACAATTAAACTATATTGCTATACAAGTTGCAAATTGACTACGCTAAAATATATCCAAGTTTCATTTCTATAGTATTGTCCCTTGAACTTTGTCCCTTGTGCTGTGCATATTTATTATGTATATATAAATACACACAAATATATTTATATTAAATATATTTATATGTAATATGAATTATATGAATTTAAATATATGCATGTCAATATTTTCAAAGTATATACTGTATGTCTGTGTCTTTATATATACATAATAAATATACACAGTACACACACATATATAAACAAAAACTTTTATTTTGGATTGTTTTTAATCATGATTAATTGTTTGAACAGCACTAGTAAAAATGTATGATAAATGTCTTAAAATGTTAAGATGTATTAAACTTTTATTGTTTTAATGCTGTTTTAATGTATTTAACCCATAAGATCAGTAATATTTCTCAATGTTTTTGTGTTTTCTGAGGCTGATCAAAACTACTATACTATAAAAACTACTATATTTAATCAAAACTACTATACTATAATAATGTGCAATATATACAGTAATATTATGAAATATTACATTTTAATACATTTTAATTGTATTTTAATTCTAATATGCTGATTTAGTGCTCAAATAACTGTTCATGTTATTATTAATGTTAAAAACTAGTGTGCTGCTTAATAATTTTCTGGACATTTTCTGTATATATTTTTTACATTTAAAATATAACACTTTAGTTTGGGGACCAGTTCTAATTATGAACTAGTTGGTTATTAGCATACATATTACTTAAATATTGGCTGTTTATTAGTACTTATAAAGCACATACTAATGGCTTATTCTGCATGACCATATTTTACATCCCTTAATCTCCACCACATACCTAAACATAAAGGGTTAGTTCATCCATAAAAAAAAGTCTGTCATTAGCTACTCATCCTCATGTCGTTCCAAACCCATAAGACCTCTGTTCATCCTTGGAACACAAATTAAGATACTTTTGATGAAATCCAAGAGCTTTCTGACTCTGACCCTGCATAGACAGCAGCTCAACTGACATGTTCAAGGTCCAGAAAGTTAGTAAGGACATTATGTCCTTACTGTTGTCACATAGTCTTGAATGTGTCAGATGCACTGATGTCTTTTGGATTTTATCAAAAATATCTTAATTTGTTTTCTGAAGATGAATGAAGGTCTTAAGGGTTTGGAATGGCATGAGAGCTAGTAATTAATGACAGAATTTGTATTTTTCTTACTACTAAAACTGTTAATAAGCAGCAAATAGGGAGTTTATTGACGCAAAAGTCTGAGTTAATAGTTTGTTAATAGTAAAAACTGGTCTGCAAACTAAAGTGTGATCAAAATATGATACAATATTAGTAGAACATGAATATTTCTTTCTATATTCCATTCTCCCAGCCCCAAGAGCCGTATGTATTTAGCCAACAAGCCCAGGATGCCATGAGGACTGTGATAACACTGCGATACTCTCTGCTGCCCTTCCTCTACACACTGCTCCATCAGGCACACACCTCCGGCAGCACCGTGGCCCGTCCTCTCTTCCTTGAGTACACACGCTCAAACACTTTCAGCTCGATATCTCGCGATCTGAGCTCGGCGATGACCTTTTTACTGACTCATTCTTTCAGGTTTCCCACTGATCCAAATTGCCAGACCATTGACAAGCAGTTCCTGTGGGGGAGTTCACTGCTTATCAGTCCTGTTCTGGAAGAGGGAGCGCTGGAGGTGACAGCCTATCTTCCCCCGGGGACTTGGTACAGTCTGCACAATGTAATACTTTCTCTGATACTATGCACTCTTAAAAAAGCACATTTATCATGACTGTTTTATTATTTATTTATTGCCTTAATCAAGTTAAAAAATAAAACAAATATTAGTTTTAATAGTATTTTTTTAAATAATTTTATTGAATAAGAATAGTATTCTTTTAAAATATATTTTAGTTGTAATTTCATTGTAATATGCTGATATGGTGCTTCAGAAACATTTCCTGTTATTATGAATGCTAAAGCACAAATGGTGAATATAATAAAATTACTGATTATTTTACATTTTTAACTGTTTTTAGTTCATGTTAGCTCCAGCCCATTAAATAATAAATAATAATAAAAATTTTAAGCCTGCTTCACAATGTAATATGTTTACAAAGCTACAGTGTGTTGTTATCATACAATGTAATTCAGAAGCTTTTAAAATGACTGCTTTATGACTCTTTATGTGAGATTGAATCTTTTGTTTTTTTTCCTCATATAGGGTGAAGTATATTACAGTAAAGGCCAATACATTCTGTTCCCTGCTCCTTTAGACACCATAAACGTTCATGTGAGAGAGGGGAGCATCATCCCACAGCAGGTGGAGTAAAGCCTAGCTCTAGCGAGATTTGTTATTTGTTATTTGATCCAATTTAATTTATGCTGCTTATCAAGTGAATTTTTTCTCTTTTATTTGTTTCTCAGGTTCCTGCATTGACGACTACAGCATCTCGCAGAAACCCTTTCACCCTAATCGTGGCACTATCTGAAAGAGACTGGGCTAAAGGAGAGCTTTTCTGGGACGATGGAGAAAGTCTGGACACTTTTGAGCATGGAAATTATTCATATGTTCTCTTCTTTGCTAAGGAGGTACAAAATAGGGTGAATTTTGAATTTTCATGTTGCCTTGAATGGTTTGGATGAGGATTTTTCTATTGAACATCTGTTTCCCATTGTTGTTCCGCGTTGGAGCAAACCAAAGTGAATTGCTTCATGGGGTATTAAAATTGGAGAACAGCAAGGATTGTGTTTGCCAAAGCATTGAAAGATGGTTTAATTCACTGTTTGTGGAAGTAAAGACAATTACATTGAATATTTAATTCAAAATGTAATATTGATTAAAAATGTACTTGCCCTCAGGCCAGTGTTGTTTTTGACAACCATCTTAGATTTAGTCTTAGTCTTTTGGACTAAAATGCTTATTAGTTTTAGTCAAATTTTAGTCACTTCTATATGTGATAGTTTTAGTCCAATTTTAGTCTACGAAAAGTCAAAAAGGTTTTAGTCTAGTTTTAGTCAAAAAAAGGGGGAAAAGTAGTCTTTTAACAAATTAATGTAGGTCAGTAAGTATTTTGCTGTTGGGTAGTGTCACTTATAAGTTGTGAAAATAGCAGATCTATAGTTCAACACAATGTGAGCTTCCGGATCGACTATTTTCACCAATAATTACAACAATGAAGGAATGTTTTAGAACATAAAAGACATATATTTGAAATAATGTGCAAACTGCCGCCATCATGGTTAATCGTCTATCTGTCTGAGTGACAACAATGTGACATGTTGAGCATGTGGTGGGCGTAACCAAACAAGGATAGAATGTTAAAACTGCTTGCCATACTAGTATGGCAAATAGTATTTAATGCTAAAACGGCTTGCCATAGCGTCAGATAATTTTTAAGTTTTAATTGGCATGCACAATAAGCAGAAATTTGTGCATTTTAAACGTCTGACGGACCACCCACTAACATTTTCGTCTATTCTCGTCTCGTCAACGAAAACTCACACACGTCTCGTCATGTTTTAGTCATCAACGAGCCATTTTTATCTCGTCATCGTCTCGTTATCGTCATGAAAAAAAGTTGCGTCAACGAAATCACTTCGTCATCGAAAACAACACTGCCTCAGGCCATCCAAGATGTAGAGAAGTTCTGGAGACTTTTACACTGCAAAAAAGGCTTCTCTTACTTAGTATATTTGTCTTGTTTCTAGTGAAAATATCTAAAAATTCTTAAATTAAGATGCATTTACTAGATGCAAAATGACATAAGATATTTAGTTTTGTTTTAAGCAATATGTACTTAATTTAGTGAAATTATTTGCCAGTAGGCTAAGTAATATATTCTTAAAACGAGAATTTTACTTACCCCACTGGCTGATCATTTTACTTATTTTAAGCAAACTGCGCTTAATTAAATTTTTTTCCTGGAAAAAGACTAAATATCTTGTGTCATTTTGCTTATCTAGTAAATGCATTTTAATTTAAGAATTTTTAGATATTCTGACTTAAAAACAAGACAAAAATACTAAGTAAGAGAAGCCTGTTTTTGCAGTGTAGCGTTCCATCACTTGCTCAACAATGCATCCTTTGCAGTGAATGGGTGCCGTCAGAATGAGAGTCCAAACAGCTGATAAAAGCAAAACAATTATTCACAATGACTTAAGTCCGTAAGATAATGTCTTGTAATGTGAAAAGCTGTGTGTTTGTAATAAAAAAAAAAAAACTAATTAAATCTTTAACTTAAATCCATTGCTTCTGGCTAAAATACGAATCCTCTATCCATAATATTGCTTTCTCTTGTCAAAAAGTGTGTCCGAAACAGGAGCAAAATGGTCATAAGTGAGTATTTAAAGATAAAACGCCTTTCTCAGGATGTGTTCTGATGAAGAAACAAGCTCATCTGCATGTTGTATGGCCTGAGGGTGAGGAAATTTGTAGCAAACTCTTTTGTCTGGTTTGTTTGTTGGACAAAATGTTAGATTTGGCATTATGATTGGCCAGATCACCTGTCAATCAAACTCCAGATGAACAGTTGAATGAAACCCATCAAACAAATGGACTTTAGAAGAGTACTCAAAAGTTATGGTCAATATGTGTGTTCATTTGAAATGTATTCTGTTGTTTATTTGATTTTTTTAATATTTCCCTGTAGTCTTATGTGGTCAGTAAGCCAGTCAAGTTAAATGGATCTCTCGATCATTTGGTCCTCGGGGAAGTACGTGTTTTTGGGGTTCAGACTCGACCTAATGCTGTGTGGGCCAATGGGCAAAAGGTTCATGACTTCTCTTACTCCTCAGACACCAAGGTATGCAACAAGTGTTTCACATTGATTCTTAATATGAATCTTTAATAAAGGTGCTGTGTTAAAGTTGTGTATTTCATGTATGTGTTTCAGGTTCTTACAGTGCCTGGTCTGGACTTACCCATGACAGCCATGATCACAGTACAGTGGAGCTGATGAGAAATTACTGTTGTGTATATGTTGCTTATGCAATGGCATACACTACCAGTCAAAAGTTTTTGAACAGTAAGATTTTTAATGTTTTGTTTTTTTAAGAAGTCTCTTCTGCAACTAAATCTTAACTATTTAAAATAGATGTTTTCTATTGAACATATTATAAAATGTAATTTATTCCTGTGATTTCAAAGCTGAATATTTAGCATCATTACTCTAGTGACATGATCCATCAGAAATCATTCTAATATTCTGATTTGCTGCTTAAAAAAATTATTATTATTAATATTATGTTGAAAAGAGCTGAGTAGATTTATTTTTTTCAGGTTTCTTTGATAAATAGAAAGTTCAGAAGAACAGCCTTTATCTGAAATAGAAATCTTTTTAAACATTATAAATGTCTTCATCATCACTTTTGATCAATTTAAAGCATCCTTGCTAAATAAAAGTATTAGTTTCTCTAATTTCTTTCCCAAAAGAAGAAAAAATATACAGACTTCAAGCTTTTGAATGGTATAGTGTATAATGTTACAAAAGTATTTTATTTCAGATAAATGCAGATCTTTGGATCTTTCTATTAATTAAAGAATGCTGAAAAATGTACTCAACTGTTTAAATATTGATAATAATAATATTAAATGTTTCATGAGCAGCAAATCCGCATAGTAGAATGATTTCTGAAGGATCCTGTGACACTGAAGACTGGAGTAATGATGCTGAAAATTGTAGCTTTGAAAGCAAAGAAATAAATTACATTTTAAAATATATTCAAAAATAGAAAACAGTTATTTTAAATAGTAAAATTTCTAAATATTTGTACTGTTTTTGCTGTACTTTGGATCAAATAAATGCAGGCTTGGTGAGCAGAAGAGACTTTTTTAAAAACATCAAAAAACTTACTGTTCAAAATCTTTTGACTGGTAAAGTGTCAAATGTTTCTGCTGTATATTGCCCTTTAAATATTGTTTTTGCTCTAAAATATAATTTGTTTTTATTCTTATTTAATGTTCTTAATGTTTTGTTGTGTGACACTGATACAATAATCAGAAAAATCAGCATTTCACATAACCCATAAGTTTTTCCTTTATTTTTAAAATGTCAGAGAACTAATAATAAAAAAATATATATATTATTTTTGTTGTTGTTGGTCTTCTTTTTCTTCTTCTTGCAAGATTAAACAGATAAATATATTCATATAGCGGCATTGCATAAAACATTAATTGCATTGCATTTTTTAATTTAAGATGAGTGTTATATATTATATATAAATTATGTAAAGAACGATATTAGAAAAATAAATGTTATTTGTCTTTTTTTTTGTCAGATTGCATTTATTTGATCCACAGCAAAGCAAAAAAAAAAGCAATTAAAATATTTTTACTAGCTGTTTTCCATTAGAATATATTTCAAAGCTGATTTTTTTGCATCATTTCTCCAGTCTCCAGTGTCACACGATCCTTCAGAAATCATTCTAATATGCTGATTTGCTGCTCAAAAAAATTATTTTTGGTCTAGACTAAACAGATAAAAATATTCATAATCTTAAGGGCATTGCATAAAAATGAATTGCATTGCATTTTTAAAATTAAGATGAAATTTATATATTATATATAAATTATAAATTAAAAAAAGTATGATAATAAGATTTTGTTTTTGGTTTTTTGTTTCGTCTGTATGATTTTTTTTTTATTATTATTACAGGAGCGTTTCATTTTATATACTTTTATAAATGCTAATTCCAACTCATTAACATCAGAAACTTGTATCTATTGTATTTTCTGTCCTCCACTGATTATTATTATGAATAGGGCGAAAAAGTCCTGCCTCGAGCATTGCATTCAGAGGAAGCGCAGTGTCGTTCCGGAAGCAGCGGAATGTCAGTGGGCGGACCTTGAAGTCTGGCGTCAACGGCGGCGTGCGGAGTGAAGTGTCACCAATAAACATAGGCGTCATTCAGCGTAGCCTGGATCTGTAATATAGGAGTCGGACGCGCCACTTCTGATATGGACGTGTAGCGACGGTTGTAATCGTTTCTGGTACTGAAGGTAAGACCGCTACATGTGTGCTTTTCGATTGCAGATGTATTCCTGCGGCTGTCATCATTGCAAGTAGTTTAGTTAGCGTCCCATATGGGTACAGCAGGCAGTGCATACTGTATATCTCTATCATAGCAGATATAACGGGACGCAAGCGCGACTTCCGTTTGATATCAATCCTCACACGAGATACCTGATCCCTCAAAGTGGGACAAAAAGGCTCGTCTGTTAAAATACAATACTGATACAGGTCAGTCTCCCTGATAAAAGGACAAAATAGCTGATACAGGCCTGGACATGATCCAATTTTTTTAATTGTATTCACCTGCTGTAATGTTAATGTTAGGAGATGCATAGACTTTATTCTTGAAGGCTTGTAACTTTTCAAAATGTGCTTTTACCCAAGTAAATAATTTTATGACAATTCTTAAACCAATAGTTCACCCAGAAATGAAATTCTATCATTTATTCACGTTCACACACGCTTCTTTTTCTTTCTTTCTTTCGTTGTTTTGTGGAACACAAAATAAGCTTCCAGTTTGTATGCACAGTGCAATGCAAATACATGTAACTGTATCAAATTATTGAAATGAACAGTAATTTAGTAAACAATATTTAAAGACACTCATAATATTATATATAATGTATAAAGTAGACCCCAAAGAGATGTTTCCCAGAATGAAGCATTTTTTTTTTTTTGGAAAAAGTACAAAATAAACCAAAAGACTGCCAGTGCCAAGTTTTTATAAGAAATACTTTCATTCTTTCTACTATAGAATTTCATTTTTAAATCAGCGTTTCTTGCTGTTTCTGTGCAGTTGTAATTTTGAACGTTGTTTTGAAGGAAATCCTACACCATTTTTTGCTGTTTTGCTGTTTGCTATGTTGCTTATGCAAAATAGTCTGATTTTTAATGCCTTTTAAGTCTCTTCTGCTCAACAAGCCTGCATTTATTTGATCCAAAGCACAGCAAAAACAGTAACATTTTGAAATAGTTTTACTATTTAAAATAGCTGCTTTCTATTCAAATATATTTTAAAATGTAATTTATCCTGTGATTTCAAAGCTGATTTTTTTTTTTTTTTTTTTTTTTTGCATAATTTCTCCAGTCTTTAGTGTCACATGATCCTTCAGAAATCATTCTAATATTCTTATTTGCTGCTCAAAAAAGCGTCCTTTTGTTTCTACTAAAGAATTTAAAATTTTAAATGAAAATGTCTTGCTGTTTCTGTGTTATTGTAATTGTGAACATTGTTTCGACACCATTTTTGATCAGGGGCTTTCAAGCTCCAAAAATGGCAAAAAGAGACAATAAAATAATTTTGGGCTGGAATGATCTAGAATGATCTAGCATGTTAATTCAATGTAAGTAAAAAGTATTGTATTTTTAAATTTTGAATTAATTTATTTTTAATCCATTTAGTTGGCAAACAATATGTGTAGTCAGTGACAGATCCTGAAAGAGGTGACACTCTTTGCCTAGACCAATGCAACCAAATGTGCTGTCATTTCTGATATGCGTCAACTGATTTATTAAAAGACAAGTGTCGTGTCATATCTTGCCTAGTGCAATTAAATCATTACATTGGTCATTCTTTAGAATTCCATTTGTGTTTAAGATTCAAAGTCATCTTTGGAGGAAATTTTTATTTTTTGGGGTGAGCTGAGACTCATTTATACTCTAAAAAAATGCTGGGTTATTTGGCAACCCAGCACTGGGTAAATATTGGACAGAACACATGCTGGGTTATTCATGGGCTAAATGTTTGTACCGAATATACTGAGTTGTTTTATTTAACTATTGTTTAAAATGTATTATATTGCTGGCTTAAAGTGGGCTGGAAAATTAAAAATCACACACAGAATTTTTTATATTTATATTTTTAAACATACAGATAATGTACTCACCCCCTTGTCATCCAAGATGTTTCTTTCTTCAGTCGTAAAGAAATGGTGTTTTTTGAGGAAACATTCCAGGATTTCTCTCCATATAATGGACTTCTATGGTGTCCAACCGAGGAAGAAGGGTCTTATCTAGTGAAATGATCGCATATTTTCTAAATGTACAATTTATATACTTTTTAATCTCTACACAGAGCTAGACAAGACGAGCATTTGAGGTTAAAAAGTATATAAATTTTTAAATAGTATAAAAAATTGTTTGTTTATTTATTCATTTATTTTTTTTAAATAACCGATCGTTTTGCGGGATAAGACCCTTCTTTCCTCGGCTGTGATCGTTTAAGGCCATTTGAAGCTGCATTTTGGAAGTTCAAATTCGGGGGCACCATAGAAGTCCATTATATCGAGAGAAATCCTGAAATGTTTCCTCAAAAAACATAATTTCCTAACGACTGAAGAAAGAAACACATGAACATCTTGGATGACAAGGGGGTGAGTACATTATCTGTAAACTTTTGTTCTGAAAGTGAACTACTCCTTTAAAAATAGTATTTTAATTTAAGTGTATTCAACCATTCTCTATAATCGCTTTTCAACCAGCTGAACCTAGCATTTGGGATATAAACCCCCCCCCCCCCTCCCAGCATTTTTAGAGTGTAGTAGTATTATTGTGCTTGTAATGAATATAGGATTGAATGGCAAGAATTGAACAGCAGATTATCGTCTGTGTGCATTCCTGGTGAAGTTGTTGTTCTGTTGTATGGAGCTTGATATCTGCCAGAGCGAGAGATTGCAGCAGTGCTGACAGCTCCGAGGAGAAGCGACACATGGTTCTACTACTGACACTCTCTCTTCTTAGTACACTGCTTCTGATAGAACTCACTTTCTCCTGATTTGGCCTGTGAGTCTGCTAGTTCAGTGCAGTGATGTGGCATGTTTATTCACTGGAGTCATGTTTGCGCTGCAATTATAGCCATATGATACATGAGGCCATGCTGAATAGTCACTGTAAAACAGAAGGTAAATTGAACTCCTAGTCCTAAGGTGACTTACTGGACAAACCTGTTCCTTTCTTAAATTCAGTAGTATTGGGGTTATTTGATAATTAAGCCTTTAACAAGGTTTGAGATTCTCTCTGTAATTAAGACAAGGGAAGGGAAAAAATAAAATCACGAGACAGAAGAGGTAGATTGAAACAAAACATCCGTCCTGACTGAGGAAGTTGGTGTCACGAGTGATGGATGACTCTGAATGTTGCATACTTTGTTTTTAGTAGTTGACAAATATGCTTTTTGAAAATGAATGTTGAAATATGAATGTTTAACAGACTCTGATATTTGGATATTTTTGTCAATTTCTGACCGTAAATACATAAAAACTTAATTTTTTGATTAGTAATATGCACTGCTAAGAACTCCAGTTGGACAACTTTTAAAGCTGGTTTTCTCAATATTTAGATTTTTTTGCACCCTCAGATTCCAGATTTTCAAATAGTTGTATCTCGGACAAAAATTTTCCTATCCAAACAAATCATAAGTCAAATGGAAAGCTTATTGATTCAGATTTCAGAGTATACATAAATCTCAATTTTTTTTTTAAAACTGACCCTTATGACTGGTTTTGTGGTTCAGGGTCACGTTTCCCTGCTAAAAAAAAAACAACTGAAACCAGCCTAAGGTGATTGGCTGGTTTAAGCTGGACATTCCAGCTGGTCTCCCAGCCTGACCAGTTAAGAGTGGCCAAAACCCCTCTAAAACCAGCCTGCTGACCAGCTATGACCTGCTAAAACCAGGCTGGTTGACCAGCTAAAAACCAGCCAACCACCTTAGGCTGGTTTTAGCAGTTTTTTCAGCAGGGAAACCAGTGACCCTGGACCACAAAACCAGTCAGGGTCAGTTTTTGTTTTTTTTAAATTGAGATTTATGCACACTCTGAAAGCTGAATACATTCTAAGACCAGCCAACCAGCCTAGGCTGGCTTTAGTTTTTTTTTTTTTTTTATGACTCTAGCCCCAGATAGCACACATACGTCTGCAAGATGTCTGTTAAAGATCTCTTGATCTGGAAAGCATCTGCTGTGTACAAATGTCTGTAAGATGTAAATGCAACATCCGAGATGTTCTGCTGAAAAACCCCCAGCTAAAACCAGCCTAGGCTGGTTGGCTGTTCTTAGCTGGTTTAAGCTGGAAGTAGCTGGTTTTAGCTGGTGTTTTCCCAGCTAAGACCAGACTGGCCAGGCTGGGAAAGTGGCCAAAACCCCTCTAAAACCTTAGCTGTTTTTTTTTTTTTTTTCAGCATGAACATCTCGGATGTTGCATTTACATCTGCAAGTCTATTGGATGTTTCCTGTAGACGTCTATTAGATGTCTTTAAGGCTGATGATACACTGGGCAACTTTTTGAGCAATGTTGCCGGGCAACTTTGGCAAATGTTGCTGTCAATGGGCAACCAGGTGAGATACAGGGCCCACGATTGATCTAAATTATCCAGATAGAAATCTGTTACCCATTTTCAATGAGAAAGTGCCCAAACAATATTGCAAAAAAAAAGTTGCTTGATAAAATTGCTCAAAAAGTTGCCCCGTGTATCATCAGCATAAGATGTTTATGAAATAGAATGTATGTAAAACTAATGCCGCGTTCCAGGCAACCCGTAACCCGTGTTTTCCAACCTTCTACCCGTGAAAGTGCACTGGAACGGCAGTCAAATCCGTGACTTCCCACTCGTGAACTCGTACTAGATCGATGTACTCCCAGTTACGAGTTCTGACGTCACATAGCCCGCGAAACAACAAATGTCAGCCCTAATGCGTGCGGTGTTCATGCAAGTGGCACACGGTGGAAAAACAGAGCTTAGGACAATATAACATTGCAATCAAATTAATAATAATATAAAAATAATAGTAATTCATAAATGTGCCCAGGCAGTTTGGCGTGACTTGCCTGGAACGCTACAAAGTCGTGAGTCGTGGTTTGAAGTGGTGATTTACCAGTTAAAAAACCTGCCTGGAACGCAGCATAACTGTGGTATCAGGGGCACAAACAGAACAAGTCGCTGACTTTAAGTACTTTGGATGTGGGGTTTTTAAAATATAATTACAATTAGGGTTGTCACAATTCATCAGTTTAATTCGAGTAGGCTACTCGATTTAAAATAAATAAATAAATCCTGTACTGACCGCGTCCAGTAGCCGTCGACTATTACACTGACGAGAATCCATGAAAGGAATTATTAGGCCGTTTTCTAAGGATTTTTTTTTAAATTCATAAGCATAATGCTACTGTGAATTCACAAACACTATGATTCAATTAAATAAATGTATGCAATGCAGGTTTAATATATGCATACGTGCTTTCACAGTGAATGCTCCTCCACATGAGCTGATATCATTTACATGTGTGGAGCGTCTCAAACACCTCTGTTTTTTACTGTGAGTTTGAGTCTGTTATAACTTTTTTTTTTCATCTGGGAACGCCATTTCATCAGATTTATAAGGTAAATCGTTTATAAACCTACACAAACAGCCGAATACATCGTTATGTTTCTCAATATGCTAAGTGTTTATCGCGATTTCAAAATAGAAGCTCAAACCCTCTCTCTTCACATATTCAAGAAATTACAACGGCTGTAGCATTTCTGTCACAAACAAATGTCCAAATATTACATATTAAGTGGACATTAGAATTAAATGTTGTTTAGTAAATATTATTAAACAAGGATTAAATCGCGCAGGCCGTTGGCGCCCTCTGCAGTCGATATAATGCGTAATATACATTAGCTCTATTGTTTGTAATATATTTTGTATTTTAGTAGTTTTGTTCAATGAAACCATGATTACTTGCGTTTGATACTTTATTTGAACTCATTGTCACTGCCTCATTGCTATTACATATGTATTTAAAGTCATTTCAAAGGATATTGTTCACTGAGGTCTATTTTTCTACCACAAAAAAATAATTATAATTATCTGATTACTTGATTGATCATCAGAATGATCGACTGATTACTCGATAGTGACATGTCTAATTACAGTATTCGATAGGTCATAAAACATGAATGTATAATTATACAAGAATTAGACAATTGTGTCTAAAGTAGATTTAGATAAAATATAACTGCTTGAAATGCCACGTGAAGCTGGCCTTTCTTGAATGGCTTATTAGCATTTAAACATTATTTAGACTCTGGCAGTAAAAGAGAATATACCACAAAGTGTTTTACAAACGTTGTCCTTACTTATAACATTTGGCACGCTCTGTTGAACGGATGGCACACACAGCTGCAGCTTTGGGTTCCTCTGACTTGGCACATTTGTGTGAGTATGTGTTTGTTTTAAGGTGTGCCTATGTTTGACTTAGTCATGAATAACCATGCAGTTAGTTTGAAGAAGGTGACATGGATCGACTGTGACTTTCATAAATTATTCATATGTTGTCATGATTAGATCAATTAGGTCAGTTTTATCACCGTTACTTTTCATAAATGAAACCGCCTCAATTATGAATGTCTCCAAAGTAAGATTTGCATTTTCATTGTATCATTTTTATTGTATGGCAAGTGAGGATTGTAAACCTGATTGCTTAGAAAAGTAAGAAGCCACCTGATTGGAGGTTGCCTTGTTGTTTCTCTCCTTTAGAGGATGGGAGCAGTGAGCGGTCACTGGAGGAGATGTCATTCGGTCGACTCTTGCGACGTGCATCCTCCAAAGCCTCTGACCTTTTGACGTTTAACGTGGGCACGGGAGGATCAAGGACCGTGCTGGATGGAGAGATCATCTTTTCCAAGAACAATGTGTGTGTGCACCCGGCTGAGCCCCTGCCTGGACTGCCTGAACATCACCCAGGTACCACGCACCCATGAACTGAAATACACTTTAGTTATTCACACGTTATGTGAATATCAATACTGTAAGATTTTGCATTCACTTTTCATGTCTTTATGAATGTTTTTGTTTTGAGTTATAGCTTTAAAACATCCAATATGAATGATGTTGAGCACTGCTTAGATACACTACCTTTCAAAAAAAACTTTTAGGCTTGGTTAAGTTTTTTCTTTTTTTTTTTGAAAAAATGTATTTAGATTAAAAAACTGTAAGATTGCAAAATAATTTGTATTTTATTTTATTAAATCAATTTTAAATTGATTTATTCCTGTGATGGCAAAGTTGAATTGTCAGCAGAAACCGCTGTGCTGCTTAATATGTAATATATATATATATATAATTTTTTATATATTTTTTAATGTTTGGAAAAAATGTATTTAATCAATGAACAGTAAGATTGTAACATTTTATTTTATTACTGTGATGGCACAGCTGAATTTTCAGCAGAAACAGTGCTGCATTCAAAGAAATAATTAAAATATTAATTATTTTAAATTATTTATTATGAAAACGTTTTATTTTTATTTATTCCATGATACTTTAAAAAAATATTTTTAAAAGAATTTATTCTATAAAAAAACATTATGATTGTAAAATTATTTTATTTTATTTTAGTTTATTCCTGTGATGTCAATGCCATGATACTTTTTTAAATGTTTGGAAAGAATTTATTCTATAAAAAAACTGTATGATTGTAAAATTATTTTATTTTATTTTATTCCTGAATTTTAGCAGAAACAGTGCTGCATTCAAAGGAAGAATTAAAATAAAATTATAATTATTTTAAATTATTATTTATTATTAAAATGTTTTATTTTAATTTATTCCTGTGATGGCAAAGCTGTGATACTTTTTTTTAAATGTTTGGAAATAATTTATTTTATAAAAGACAGTATAATTGTAAAATTTTATTTTATTTTATTTTATTCCTGTGATGTTCCCGTGATACTTTTTTAATGTTTGGAAAGAATGTATTCTATAAAAACAGTATGATTGTAAAATTATTTTATTTTATTTTACAAAAAAACTCTTTTATATGTTATTATATTAAAATTGCAAAATTTTCCTCTCTTTCAGGTTACCTTTGTGTACACCTGGAGAAAGACGAGACCCTCGGCTCCACCCTCATCCTCACCTGGGTGCCCAACTCTCGCATCCAGCGGCAGGACGAGGAGGCGCTTCGTTACATCACGCCCGAAAGTTCACCCGTTCGCCGCAACCCTCGACGCCGAGCCCACCGGAGCCACTCTCGCCCTGCGCCAGCCCCCGAGGAAGAGGAGGATGAAGAGGGGCCGGAGCCGGCCTTGCAAAACCAGCAGCTTTTGGAAGAGGGCGATGAAGGCTCCTGCGAGCTCTCTGCGGACGAGGTGAGTCGGGACAGCACCCTCGGCTCGGACTCGGACACCTTCTCCTCACCCTTCTGTCTGTCGCCAGTCAGCGAGGCTCTGGGTGAGAGCAGCAGCTCCGTCTTCCTGGATAATGAGAGCAGGTGAGATAAATGCAAAATTCACTTTTACATTGTGTTCACATATAAATGTTTCTTAGCAGTGTGTAGACTATGACAACCTTTTAGTACCACATTAAAAAAACTAAGATTACTAGACTAAAGTCAGAATACTATGAGAATAAAGTCGAAATACTACAAGAATAGAGTCAAAATACTACAAGAATAGAGTCAAAATACTAAGAAAATAAAGTAGAAAACGTTTCGAGAAAAAAGTTGGAATACTATGAGAATAAAGTCGGAATACTATGTCGGGAAACACTTCGAGAATAAAAGCAGAATGCTATAAGAATAAGGTCGGGAACGCTTTGAGGATAAAGTCGGAACGCTTTGAGGATAAAGTCGGAAAACGTTTTGAGAATGAAGTCGGAACGCTTCGAGGATAAAGTCGGGAAATGCTTCGAGAATAAAGTCGGGAAACGCTTCGAGAATAAAGTCGGGAAATGCTTCAAGAATAAAAAAGCAATACTATAAGAATAAGGTCGGGAAACGTTTTGAGGATAAAGTCGGGAAACGCTTCGAGGATAAAGTCGGGAAAAACGCTTCGAGGATAAAGTCGGGAAACGCTTCGAGGATAAAGTCGGGAAACGCTTCGAGGATAAAGTCGGGAAACGCTTCGAGAATAAAGTCGGGAAACGCTTTGAGAATGAAGTCGGGAAACGCTTCGAGAATAAATTTGGGAAACGCTTTGAGAATGAAGTCGGGAAACGCTTCGAGAATAAATTTGGGAAACGCTTTGAGAATAAAAGCGGAATACTTTGAGCATAAAGTCGGGAAACGCTTCGAGAATAAAGCCAGGAAACGCTTCGAGAATAAAAAAGCAATACTATAAGAATAAGGTCGGGAAACGTTTTGAGGATAAAGTCGGGAAACGCTTCGAGGATAAAGTCGGGAAAAACGCTTCGAGGATAAAGTCGGGAAACACTTCGAGGATAAAGTCGGGAAACGCTTCGAGGATAAAGTCGGGAAAAACGCTTCGAGAATAAAAGCGGAATACTATGAGAATAAAGTCGGGAAACGTTTTGAGGATAAAGTCGGAGGGCTTCGAGGATAAAGTCGGGAAACGTTTCGAGAATAAAAGCGGAATACTATGAGAATAAAGTCGGGAAACGCTTCGAGGATAAAGTCGGGAAACGCTTCGAGGATAAAGTCGGGAAACGCTTCGAGGATAAAGTCGGGAAACGCTTCGAGAATAAAGTCGGGAAACGCTTTGAGAATGAAGTCGGGAAACGCTTCGAGAATAAATTTGGGAAACGCTTTGAGAATGAAGTCGGGAAACGCTTCGAGAATAAATTTGGGAAACGCTTTGAGAATAAAAGCGGAATACTTTGAGCATAAAGTCGGGAAACGCTTCGAGAATAAAGCCAGGAAACGCTTCGAGAATAAAAAAGCAATACTATAAGAATAAGGTCGGGAAACGCTTCGAGGATAAAGTCGGGAAAAACGCTTCGAGGATAAAGTCGGGAAACACTTCGAGGATAAAGTTGGGAAACGCTTCGAGGATAAAGTCGGGAAAAACGCTTCGAGAATAAAAGCGGAATACTATGAGAATAAAGTCGGGAAACGTTTTGAGGATAAAGTCGGAGGGCTTCGAGGATAAAGTCGGGAAACGTTTCGAGAATAAAAGCGGAATACTATGAGAATAAAGTCGGGAAACGCTTCGAGGATAAAGTCGGGAAACGCTTCGAGGATAAAGTCGGGAAACGCTTCGAGAATAAAGTCGGGAAACGCTTTGAGAATGAAGTCGGGAAACGCTTCGAGAATAAATTTGGGAAACGCTTTGAGAATGAAGTCGGGAAACGCTTCGAGAATAAAGCCAGGAAACGCTTCGAGAATAAAAAAGCAATACTATAAGAATAAGGTCGGGAAACGTTTTGAGGATAAAGTCGGGAAACGCTTCGAGGATAAAGTCGGGAAAAACGCTTCGAGGATAAAGTCGGGAAACACTTCGAGGATAAAGTCGGGAAACGCTTCGAGGATAAAGTCGGGAAAAACGCTTCGAGAATAAAAGCGGAATACTATGAGAATAAAGTCGGGAAACGTTTTGAGGATAAAGTCGGAGGGCTTCGAGGATAAAGTCGGGAAACGTTTCGAGAATAAAAGCGGAATACTATGAGAATAAAGTCGGGAAACGCTTCGAGGATAAAGTCGGGAAACGCTTCGAGGATAAAGTCGGGAAACGCTTCGAGAATAAAGTCGGGAAACGCTTTGAGAATGAAGTCGGGAAACGCTTCGAGAATAAATTTGGGAAACGCTTTGAGAATGAAGTCGGGAAACGCTTCGAGAATAAATTTGGGAAACGCTTTGAGAATAAAAGCGGAATACTTTGAGCATAAAGTCGGGAAACGCTTCGAGAATAAAGCCAGGAAACGCTTCGAGAATAAAAAAGCAATACTATAAGAATAAGGTCGGGAAACGTTTTGAGGATAAAGTCGGGAAACGCTTCGAGGATAAAGTCGGGAAAAACGCTTCGAGGATAAAGTCGGGAAACACTTCGAGGATAAAGTTGGGAAACGCTTCGAGGATAAAGTCGGGAAAAACGCTTCGAAAAGCGGAATACTATGAGAATAAAGTCGGGAAACGTTTTGAGGATAAAGTCGAAGGGCTTCGAGGATAAAGTCGGGAAACGTTTCGAGAATAAAAGCGGAATACTATGAGAATAAAGTCGGGAAACGCTTCGAGGATAAAGTCGGGAAACGCTTCGAGAATAAAGTCGGGAAACGCTTTGAGAATGAAGTCGGGAAACGCTTCGAGAATAAATTTGGGAAACGCTTTGAGAATGAAGTCGGGAAACGCTTCGAGAATAAATTTGGGAAACGCTTTGAGAATAAAAGCGGAATACTTTGAGCATAAAGTCGGGAAACGCTTCGAGAATAAAGCCAGGAAACGCTTCGAGAATAAAAAAGCAATACTATAAGAATAAGGTCGGGAAACGTTTTGAGGATAAAGTCGGGAAACGCTTCGAGGATAAAGTCGGGAAAAACGCTTCGAGGATAAAGTCGGGAAACACTTCGAGGATAAAGTCGGGAAACGCTTCGAGGATAAAGTCGGGAAAAACGCTTCGAGAATAAAAGCGGAATACTATGAGAATAAAGTCGGGAAACGTTTTGAGGATAAAGTCGGAGGGCTTCGAGGATAAAGTCGGGAAACGTTTCGAGAATAAAAGCGGAATACTATGAGAATAAAGTTGGGAAATGTTTCGAGGATAAAGTCGTAATGCTTCGAAGATAAAGTCGGAACTCTTTGAGCATAAAGTTTTGAGAATAAAGTCAGAGAGCTTCGAGGATAAAGTCGGGAAACGCTTCGAGAATAAAAGCGGAATACTATGAAAATAAAGTCTAAATACTACGAGAATAGAGTCAAAAAACTAAGAGAATAAAATAGAAACGTTTCGAGAAAAAAGTTGGAATACTATGAGAATAAAGTCGGAATACTATGTCGGGAAACGCTTTGAGAATAAAGTCGGGAAACACTTCAAGAATTAAGTCGGGAAAGGCTTCGAGAATAAAAGCGGAATACTATGAGAATGAAATCGGGAAACGCTTCGAGGATAAAGTCGGGAAAGGCTTCGAGAATAAAAGCGGAATACTATGAGAATGAAGTCGGGAAACGCTTCGAGGATAAAGTCGGGAAACGCTTCGAGAATAAAAGCGGAATACTATGAGAATGAAGTCGGGAAACGCTTCGAGGATAAAGTCGGGAAACGCTTCGAGGATAAAAGTGCAATAGTATAAGAATAAGGTCGGGAAACGCTTCGAGGATAAAGTCGAGAAACGCTTCGAGGATAAAAGTGCAATAGTATAAGAATAAGGTCGGGAAACGCTTCGAGGATAAAGTCGGGAAACGCTTCGAGGATAAAGTCGGGAAACGCTTCGAGGATAAAGTCGGGAAAAACGCTTCGAGGATAAAGTCGGGAAACACTTCGAGGATAAAGTCGGGAAACGCTTCGAGGATAAAGTCGGGAAAAACGCTTCGAGAATAAAAGCGGAATACTATGAGAATAAAGTCGGGAAACGCTTCGAGGATAAAGTCGGGAAACGTTTCGAGAATAAAAGCGGAATACTATGAGAATAAAGTCGGGAAACGCTTCGAGGATAAAGTCGGGAAACGCTTCGAGGATAAAGTCGGGAAACGCTTCGAGAATAAAGTCGGGAAACGCTTTGAGAATGAAGTCGGGAAACGCTTCGAGAATAAATTTGGGAAACGCTTTGAGAATGAAGTCGGGAAACGCTTCGAGAATAAATTTGGGAAACGCTTTGAGAATAAAAGCGGAATACTTTGAGCATAAAGTCGGGGAACGTTTTGAGGATAAAGTCGAAGGGCTTCGAGGATAAAGTCGGGAAACGCTTCGAGGATAAAGTCGGGAAACGCTTCGAGGATAAAGTCGGGAAACGCTTCGAGAATAAAGTCGGGAAACGCTTTGAGAATGAAGTCGGGAAACGCTTCGAGAATAAATTTGGGAAACGCTTTGAGAATGAAGTCGGGAAACGCTTCGAGAATAAATTTGGGAAACGCTTTGAGAATAAAAGCGGAATACTTTGAGCATAAAGTCGGGAAACGCTTCGAGAATAAAGCCAGGAAACGCTTCGAGAATAAAAAAGCAATACTATAAGAATAAGGTTGGGAAACGTTTTGAGGATAAAGTCGGGAAACGCTTCGAGGATAAAGTCGGGAAAAACGCTTCGAGGATAAAGTCGGGAAACACTTCGAGGATAAAGTCGGGAAACGCTTTGAGAATGAAGTCGGGAAACGCTTCGAGAATAAATTTGGGAAACGCTTTGAGAATGAAGTCGGGAAACGCTTCGAGAATAAATTTGGGAAACGCTTTGAGAATAAAAGCGGAATACTTTGAGCATAAAGTCGGGAAACGCTTCGAGAATAAAGCCAGGAAACGCTTCGAGAATAAAAAAGCAATACTATAAGAATAAGGTTGGGAAACGTTTTGAGGATAAAGTCGGGAAACGCTTCGAGGATAAAGTCGGGAAAAACGCTTCGAGGATAAAGTCGGGAAACACTTCGAGGATAAAGTCGGGAAACGCTTCGAGGATAAAGTCGGGAAAAACGCTTCGAGAATAAAAGCGGAATACTATGAGAATAAAGTCGGGAAACGTTTTGAGGATAAAGTCGGAGGGCTTCGAGGATAAAGTCGGGAAACGTTTCGAGAATAAAAGCGGAATACTATGAGAATAAAGTTGGGAAATGTTTCGAGGATAAAGTCGTAATGCTTCGAAGATAAAGTCGGAACTCTTTGAGCATAAAGTTTTGAGAATAAAGTCAGAGAGCTTCGAGGATAAAGTCGGGAAACGCTTCGAGAATAAAAGCGGAATACTATGAAAATAAAGTCTAAATACTACGAGAATAGAGTCAAAAAACTAAGAGAATAAAATAGAAACGTTTCGAGAAAAAAGTTGGAATACTATGAGAATAAAGTCGGAATACTATGTCGGGAAACGCTTCGAGAATAAAGTCGGGAAACACTTCAAGAATTAAGTCGGGAAAGGCTTCGAGAATAAAAGCGGAATACTATGAGAATGAAATCGGGAAACGCTTCGAGGATAAAGTCGGGAAAGGCTTCGAGAATAAAAGCGGAATACTATGAGAATGAAGTCGGGAAATGCTTCGAGGATAAAGTCGGGAAACGCTTCGAGAATAAAAGCGGAATACTATGAGAATGAAGTCGGGAAACGCTTCGAGGATAAAGTCGGGAAACGCTTCGAGGATAAAAGTGCAATAGTATAAGAATAAGGTCGGGAAACGCTTCGAGGATAAAGTCGAGAAACGCTTCGAGGATAAAAGTGCAATAGTATAAGAATAAGGTTGGGAAACGCTTCGAGGATAAAGTCGGGAAACGCTTCGAGGATAAAGTCGGGAAACGCTTCGAGGATAAAGTCGGGAAACGCTTCGAGAATAAAGTCGGGAAACGCTTCGAGAATAAAGTCGGGAAACGCTTCGAGAATAAAGTCGGGAAACGCTTCGAGAATAAAGTCGGGAAACGCTTCGCGAATAAAGTCGGGAAACGCTTCGCGGATAAAGTCGGGAAACGCTTCGAGGATAAAGTCGGGAAACGCTTCGCGAATAAAGTCGGAAACGCTTCGAGAATAAAGTCGGGAAACGCTTCGAGGATAAAGTCGGGAAACGCTTCGAGAATAAAGTCGGGAAACGCTTCGAGAATAAAGTCGGGAAACGCTTCGAGAATAAAGTCAGGATACGCTTCGAGAATAAAGCAGGGAAACGCTTTGAGAATAAAAGCGGAATACTTTGAGAATGAAGTCGGGAAACGTTTTAAGAATAGAGTCGTAACGCTTTGAGGATAAAGTCGGAACGCTCCGAGAATAAAGTCGAGAAACGCTTCGAGAATAAAAGCGTAATACTATGAGAATAAAGTCGGGAAACGTTTTGAGAATAAAGTTGGAATGTTTCGAGGATAAAGTCGGAGCGCTTCGAGGATAAAGCCGGGAAACACTTCCAGAATAAAAGAGGAATACTATGGGAATAAAGTCGGGAAACGTTTCGAGGATAAAGTTGTAATGCTTCGAAGATAAAGTCTGAACGCTTCAAGGATATAGTTGGAACGCTTCGAGGATAAAGTCGAAATGTTTTGAGAATGGAAATTGTAGAAATTAAAGTTATATTTTGAGCGCAATAGGCTAAAATATACTCTCAAAATATTATAACTTTAATTTTGTAATTGTTAATAATTAATTCTCATAATTTTGACTTTATTCTCTAAACATTTCGACTTTATTTTGGCATCTTTATTTTTAAGGACCTGTGTGGCTCCAGGAGTAAATCATTAAATTGTACACATTTTCAGTGGTCAAAAACCAAATGTGGGTCAGTTTGTAAAAACATGAGACTGATTTTCTTTTAAAGAGGAATGTCTGAAGAACAAATAATGTTGAAACTAGAGATATATCTCATTTCCTTCTGTCAAGATGGCTGTATTGATAATGTGTTTGAGTGCCATAAACATTATTATTCTTCTAAAGCTTGAAAACAAAATAGTGGATTACTCAGTAAATATTCATCCATGACATTTAATATTTTGGTCTTTATCACACATTTAGCTTTCTTCAGAAAAAAATCTGAGCTGCATAACTGCTTTTTTTAGCCGTTTATTCTCAGCTGACAGATATAGCATTTATTAACAATTTTTTTTTTTATTGTTAATAATACATATAATATTTTTGATAAAGAACAGAAAAAAACATCCAATATGGTATGCTAAAACTCAAAAGTTTAGAGTCACAAAGATTTAAAAGTGTATTTTTGGGATGTATTAATTTGATCAACAATACTTAAACTGTAATATAATGACATTTAAAAAAAAAAAAGTTTTCTATTTGAATATATATTTTAAATGTAATTTAATCCTGTGATGCAAAGCTGAATTTTTAGCATCATTACTCCAGTCTTCAGTCACATGATTCTTCAGAAATCATTCTAATATGCTGATTTGCTGCAAAAAAATGTTTCTTATTATCAATGTTGAAAACAGTTATGCATGAGTTACAAAATAAAAAGCACTTTTGATGAATTTAAAGGGCTAGCACAAAAAATGAAAATTCTGTCGTTTCAAACCCATAAGAACTTCATTCATCTTCAGAACACAAATTAAGATATTTGTGTTGTGTTGCTGTCTATGCAGTGTCAGAAAAGTTCTCGAATTCCATCAAAAATTAATTTGTGTTCTGAAGGTAAACTAAGGTTTTACAGGTTTCAAATGAGGCACGAGGGTGAGTAATTAATGAAAGAATTTTAATTTTGGGGTCAAACATCCCTTTAATGCATCCTTGCTGAATATTTCTTTCAAAAAAAATATCTTTCTGACCTTAAACGTTTGAACTGTGTTAAATATTATGATTTTTGCAATAGTAAAACAGTAAAAACTATAAGCATGCAACCTTTTAAACTGGAACTACATATGTAGCATTGCATTACAGCAGGTGTTTTGAGTAGATGTTAATGTTAGCATGGTTCTGTCATGTACACGCTGTGCTGCTGCAGGTCTGTGTGTTGTAAGAGGAGCTGCTTAGAGCTTATTCATAATTCATAGATCAGCTCAGCATGCCTTATTACACAGCATCATGTGTTCCTGTTCTGAACCTCTACAGCATCCTGTGATCACAGACCGTCAGAAGTGTTACCACAGATGTAATGATATAACGCTTTGTCAACGACATTATTTCACAATCAGTGTTTGTAATGTAATACCAACATGACTCTCTTATGCCAAAAATCATTAGGATATTAAGTAAAGATCTTGTTCCATTAAGATACTTTGTAAATTTCCTATGGTGAATATATCAAAACTTAATTTTTGATTAGTATTATGCATTGCTAAGAACTTAATTTGTACAACTTTAAAGGCAATTTTCTCAAATTTAGATTTTTTTGTACTCTCAGATTCCAGATTTTCAATCTCCAATTTCAAAAAATTGACCCTTATGATTTGTTTTGTGGTCCAGGGTCACATATTGTCACTCTGAATGTTATACTTGTAATGCTCCACTGTGACCACAAGGTGGAGACATTACAAGGCGATATGCGTGAGAGAGAGCAAGAAAGTGCTGCTTTCAGCAGGTTGGCAGTGAGAGTCTCAGAGTCTGTGATCTTCTCCAGATTCCCTCCCCCAGCTGCTTCATCTAACATTCCCTCTTTCAGCATGATTTCCTCCCTTTGTTATTTGGCCTGAGCTGCGGGGGTGAGGCCGGGACATGAGCTGCCCATCGGATCATAAATATCAGTGGTTTGTGTTTGACTGAGTCTGTGATGAACAGCTTCATTCCTCTCTGTTCCTTTGGTTGGAGAACGCTCTCTATTGCCATTCGTTTTCTGGCTTGCACTTCCTCTTTGGATCCTTCAGTGTTTATGTTTGACTTCTCTTTTATTCTTCCTCCTTCGCTTCTCACTCATGTGCTTTTTTTCTCTACTAGATGTTTTCTTTCCCTCCTTCTCTGTTGTTTTTCTTTTTCTTCCTTGTCGTGGTTTGGCTCAGTGTAGACACCTTTGGTGTCTGTTTTATATATTCATTACCTTTAGAGATTTTGTTGTTTTTTTTTATGACCATTTCCACCCCGCCTCAGATTTTTAGAATTATATGAAATATGTAAATGATCTGTGTTATGACTGGCTAGGGTCTTAGTATGAGAAATTAGCTTACTTTTCAATATATCTGTCTAGATTTTGTTAGAGTAAATAAAGAAAATCAAGGAAAATTCAAGGCTGGACCATGCCATACAAAACTGTAGATCCAGTCCCATTGAGGTCATGTTTTGCTTGAGGATGATGTAATAGTAATGTGTTAACTGTGTTTGACAGCTCTGGCTCTGGGGCATTTGTTTCAGTGTGATGTAATAAACAGGCCCTGAGAGGTAGTGGCTGTAGTCTCTGTGGGAGTTTAGTCCCTGGAAAAACTTCCCTCACCTCACACTAGTATAAACTCTTAGCGTTACCACTCATAACACAGATGGATGGATGGATGGATCACTGGCCACACAGAAATGTAATTAGTTGATTCTGAGTAGCTGTAGTTGGTTATTTTGTCATTCATTCAGTCAGTCACATCTATGTGGCTTTCCATCCAACTTAAAAATCACCCAACTAACTTTTGCCTGTCCACATAGTTACTTCAGTTTAGTTACTTTATTTTCTAATGTTCCTTACTTACTTGCCTATCCATCTACCCACCTATCATTTGGTTGGATTCAATTAGTTGAATTAGTGGATTCAGTTCAGTTTTAGTTACTTTAGTTACTTCAGATTTAGTTACTTTATTTACTCATATTTCTCAAGTTCCTAACTAACATTTATGTATCTGTCTATTGAACTAACCATTCAACCAACTAACTTCTATTTGTACATCTAGTTGGTTAGTTCGGTTTAATTACCTTAATTTCTCCTGTTCCTAACACCTTTTTGCCGATCTATTCCTCTACCTAATCAACCAACTAACTATCTGTCCATCTAGTTGGTTAGTTAAATTTAGTTACCTTATTTCCTCATGTTTCTCCTTTTCCGAACTAATGTTTAAATGGCTATCCATCTATTAAACTAAGTATTCAACCAGCTAACTTCAGTCTGTCCATCTAGTTGGTTAGTTCAGTTTAGTTACCTTATTTTCTCCTGTTCTTAGCTAACATCTATATGGGTATAAGTTCGTCTATCTTCTTAACTAACCAATCAACCAACTAATTTTATCCATCTAGTTGGTTAGTTAAGTACATTTACCTTACCTTGTCCTGTTCCTAACTAATTATTTGTGCTCATTCATCTAACTAATCAGCCAACTAACCTTAATCAATCTAGTTGGTTAGTTAAAATCAGTTGCCATATTTTTTTTCTGTTCCTGACAAACATCTATGTGACTATCCATCTAACCATTAAACCAACTAACTTCTATCTGTCCACCTAGTTGGTTAGTTCACTTTAGTTACCTTATTTTCTCCTGTTCTTAACTAACATCTTTATGGGTATACATTTATCTATCGTCCTAACTAACTAATCAGTCAGTCAACTTAGTTTAGTTGCTTAGTTTAGTGCATTTACCTTACTTTCTCATGTTCATCCTGTTCCTAACTAACATCTTTGTGCCTATCCATCTATCTAACTAACATTATCTATCTAGTTGGTTAGTTTAGTTCAGTTTCTAACATGCATATATGTAGCTATTCATCTAGCCATCTAACAATTAAACCAACCATCTAGTTGGTTGGGTTAGTTTAGTTACCATATTATCTCCTATTCTTAACTAACATCTTTATGGGTACATTTATCCTAACGAATTAACCAATTAATCAACTTAATTTATCTTGACAAACATCTATGTGACTATCCATCTAACTTCTATCTGTCCATCTAGTTGGTTAGTTCACTTTAGTTACCTTATTTTCTCCTGTTCTTAAAGGTTGTATCAGCGATTTCTAGCCTAAAACATAAAGTGTCAATCTCAGCTGACCTTTCTTCACGATCCGCTCGCTGCCTGCCCCATAAATTGTCTGTGAAAAAACCGCGTCTCTCTGGTCAGCCTAGGGTCCGAGAAATGCCAAAAAAACAATCGGCACTACCAACCTTTCCACAGATAAACAAACAGTGTTCCAACCAATCAGCGTCAGGGGGTTGGTGTTGTGGACTTTCCTACTGGTGCAGGGATGTGAGGGAGGCGGAGCGAAAGTCCACAACACCAAACCCCTGACGCTGATTGGTTGGAACACTGTTTGTTTATGTGTGGAAAGGTTGGTAGTGCCGATTGTTTTTTTTGGCATATCTCGGACCCTAGGCTGACCAGAGAGACGCGGTTTTTTCACAGACAATTTATGGGGCAGGCAGCGAGCGGATCGTGTAGAAAGGTTAGCTGAATTTGACACTTTATGTTTCAGGCTAGAAATCGCTGATACAACCTTTAACTAACATCTTTATGGGTATACATTTATCTATTGTCCTAACTAACTAAGCAGTCAGTCAACTTACTTTATCCATCTAGTTGGTTAGTTTAGTCAATTTACCACACTTTCTCCTGTTCGTCCTGTTCCTAACTAACATCTTTGTGTCTATCCATCTATCTAACTAACTAACTAACTTTATCTATCTAGTTGGATAGTTTAGTTTGTTTTTTAACGTGCATCTATGTGGCTATCCATCCAGCCATCTATCCATTAAACCAACTAATGTTTACCTGTCCATCTAGTTGGTTGTGTTAGTTTAGTTACCATATTTCCCCCTATACGTAACTAACATCTTTATGGGTATACATTTATCCTAACCAATTAACCAATTAATCAACTTACTTTATATATCTAGTTGGTTAGTTTAGTACATTTACTTTAATTTCCCCTGTTCATCATGTTCCTATACTAACATGTAAAACATTCTTTTTATCTATCTAACTAACTAATTAACCAACTAACTTTATCCATCTAGTTGGTTAGTTCAATTCAGGTACCATCACCTGTTCCTAAGAAACAACTTTGAGTATCTATCTTTCCAATGAACCAACTAACTTCTATAAGGAACTATAATTGTTCCTTTTCCTAACACACTTCTATGTGGCTATCCATCTAACCATTGAACCAACTAAGTTATATCTGTCCACCTAGTTGGCTAACTAATCAACCAACTAAATTCATTCATCCTGTTGGTTAGTTTAGTTAGTTTGCCTTACTTTCTCTTGTTTACCCTGTTCCTAACTAACATATTTGTGCCTATCTGTATAACTAATCAACTAACTTTATCCATCTAGTCGGTTAGTTTAGTTTAGTTCAGTTCCTAACACACATCTGTGTGGCTATCCATCCAACAATCTTACCATTAAACCAACTTCTACCTGTCCATCTAGTTGATTATTTCAATTTAGTTACCCTATATTTTCTCCTGTTCTGAACTACTAACTAACCAGTCAACCAACTAACTTTATCCATCTAGTTGGTTAATATAGTACATTTATCTTACTTTTTTTGTTTATCCTGTTTCAAACTAACATCTTTGTGCCTATCAATCTAACTAACTAATTAACCAACTAATTTTATCTATCTAGTAGGTTTAGTTTAGTCATTTACTATTTTTTCCTGTTCCTAAAAAACTTCAATGTGGCTATCCATCCAACCATCTAACTATAACTTCCATCCATCCATCTAGTTGGTTAGTTCAGTTTAGCTATTCCTTATTTTTCATGTTTTGTAAAACCAAACAACCAATCAACCAAATAACTTTATCCATCTAGTTGGTTAGTTTAGTACATTTGGTTTAGTACTTTCTCCTGTTCCTAATTAACATCTGTGTGCCTATCCATCTAACTAACTAATCACCCAACCTTACTATCCATCTAGTTGGTTAGTTAGATTCAGTCAGTATATATATTTTTTCCAGTTCCTAACAAACATCTATGTGGCTATCCATCTAACCATCTAGTTGGTTAGTTAAGTTTAGTCACCTTATTTTTCCTGTTTTGTAAAGCCACCGTGAGGCTCACCGAATAGAAAACAAGGGTCTGTAAAGAACATGAGATGTAACTTAGCACCGCACGCTGTCTGTCACGGCCTCAGCCCGCCATATGGCCTCGTGTGTGTGATCCTGCTGTAGTGTGGACTCAGAGAGACCTCTCAAATACCACATGACCCATAAACCTTCGGCTCCCACAGTGGATCTGTGACAGGGGACGTGTCTGGAGGTGCTTTTGCCCTGTTAGACGTGCTCTGTTAGAGAAAATGACGAGTGTGAGAGAGAAGCAGAGGTCCCACGGTTCAGGTTACAGCCCTGGCTACATGAGAGGTCGAGAGACAGTTACAGGGAGATCTCTCACAGTGAGAGAGAGAGGAGGGTTGTCAGGGGAAATTGGCTGCCTGGCTGCTTGATTTGTGTCTCTGCTCGCCTCCTGCCAGCACAATAACCTCCCAGCATTCCTTCCATTCCTCTTCACTTCCAGTGTCCTCTCTCACATGCGTGCGTATCCATACCTACAGCTGTCGCCGAGTTTCACACTAGAAACACAGAGCAGAACGAATGAATTGATGTGCGGGTTTATAGTAGAGAGACCAGCTGAATTAAGCTGTCATGTAGAGCTTATCAAAAAGGCTTCAGATAGATAACAGTTCATTAACTTGATAGAAAAGATTCATCAAATCAAATTAGCTTTTGAATTTTACTTTCTATTTGTAGAAAATTTTATATTTTTGTTCCGTAAATTGCAGTGTTTTTTCATAATTGTGACTTACACCTATCTTAAATTTGTTCATAATAGACTTTTTGCATTATATACAGCTTTCTCAAGGAGTGTCTTTTAAGTTTTCTCCTTTTTATTGCAATAATATTAATAGAAATACCATTATTTCCAGGGAGTGCGATGAACCCATGGCTCACTCTGCAAGCTCCGCCTCCAGTCTGGACAGCCACGCCCCCTCTGAAAGCAGCCAACCACAGGGAGTTCGGTGGGAGGAGCAGCAGAAAGTCATGGCGTTAGAGCACCTATGTGGGGTGTTCAGGGTTGACCTGGGTCACATGAGGTCACTTCGTCTCTTCTTCAGGTCAGACGAGATCCTATAAGAGTTCAGAGATTATTTCAGTAAACAATTCTTTTTAATATCTCTCCTCTTTGAAACGTATGTCACCTTATTTGAAAAGCCTCTGGCTTTTATTATTATTTTTCTACACTGTTGTATTAAATCTTTTTCATAAGTCTTTGTTTTATGAAACACCTCGTAAATTTAATCCACCTCTTTGTTTTACATCACCGTTCTCATTTTAGAGAATTTAGTTATAGCCATAGCTGCAGGTTATAAATCATTATTCCTTAACCCCAGGCTGATTTTGTTCAAGATATTAAAATATTTCTATGGTGTGAATAAAATTCAAATGTTTCTGGGGTTTAGGGAAAATATGCATTAATAGTTCTTTTATGAAGAGGAAATGCAATATAACAAATGTCATTACTGAGAGAAAAGCACATCCTGGTCTTTTAGTGAACTCATATCACTGTTCATTTTTTAGTGTCCAGACCAGCCTTGTGAAAATGTTTGTTTCTCGTGTGTGTTCCAGCGATGAGGCTTGCACGTGTGGACAGCTGGTCATCGCCAGCAGAGAGAGCCAGTACAAGATCCTTCACTTCCACCACGCGGGGCTGGATAAACTGGCCGAGGTGTTTCAGCAGTGGAAATGCTGCAGGGAGACGCAGCTCAAAGACCAGGTCTGGAGAGTCTGACACACCTGTTATCAGTTTGACACATTTATTTGCAAGGAACACACTCTCATATACACATATGCTCAAAAGATTTTTGTTTGTTTTTGAAAGAAGTCTCTTATGCTCATTTGATTAAATACAGTTGAAATCGAAATTATTCATCCCCCCAGAGAATGCAGTACTTTACAAATACAAGCTTTTCTAAAGATCCTGAAATATGATGATAATGTCAATATTAGGGCTGTCCCCGAATAGTCGAAGATTCGATGCATCGATATGCGGAGCCTGATTCGACCACCGATCTCACAGTCGAATCTTCGCGGGTGAAACGAGCATCATACCATTTTGCCAATATGGGGGTGCTCAATGTCTAATTGCACACAGAACTACTGGTTTTGTACGGTTATATTAAGTTATATACAGCCTTTGATTATGATAATGCAGTAAAAACAAAAGTGAAAAGAAAGAAGCGTTCAATAAATATCTTTAATGTGTTTGTGAATAATTCCAACCACCCCTGTGACAAATTTAATTTTCACTTTCCCTGATGCATGACGAGATGAGGACCATCTTGACGGCAGGGATTAGCCCGCGATCACACCGAACGCGTTTTTGCAGTTTGAGGCGCCTCTTTTGAATGGTTTTCTGTTGGCAGTGAGCATTCCACGCGCTGTTTATGCACCCCCGGCGCCTCGCGTTTTTGCCGCCTGCTGCGCCTGGCGTTTTTGCAGGAGCGCTCTGAGCGCCTGAAGTTGAAAAAAAAAATCAACTCTGAGCGGAAAAACGCCCAACGTCATTCGCGTTCTTTTCCATTGTCCAATCGAATGAATGGAGAGGCGGGCCTTCTGTTGTGATGGCGAAAGTTTACCGTTGCTTAAAAAGTCCGGAGACTGCAAGAAATGGAGGAGAAACCTTTGGTGTCTATCGTGGGTAACCCGGAGCTGTATTATTTAGGGTTTCTGCTAATATGACAGTTTACTTAACAGCAAAAAAACTAAGATTTTAGAGCGCTCGCGCTATAATCCTTTGAATTGACTGACAGGACAGCTGTTTTGGTCGTTGCTTAGCAACATAAAAAGACCGCAGCACACTGATCTTTTATTAAAAGTCACCAAAAAAGGCAGTGCTGTGCGCCTCGCGTTTTTAGAACTAAAAGACGCGTTCTGTGTTTTTATTTAAACCTAAATAAGTTCGTCTGTCAGTTGGCAGGCAGTTTTGGTCGCTTTATTAAAAGTTGTTGCTGTGTGCAGTGTGTAAAATAAAATAAAAATAGTTTTACCCTCCTGCTGACTATAGTGTCGTGCCCCTCCCAACCCATTCACACACGCACATAAGCCTAGATGATTCGACTATCGGTCGACTATAGAAAGATTCGAAAATTCTGATTCGACTATGAAAATTCATAGTCGGGGACAGCCCTAGTCAATATATAATGTAATGTTTTTGAGTTATAAGATTTTTTTTATTACACAGCTATGTCATAATTATTCAACCCATATTCAACATTGCTGTTTTAAATCACTTATTTTGATGGTGGGGAACAAAATTGTCCAAAAAAACACAATTAATCTTTTTAAAAACTGTATTAAAAACAGAATTAGCTTGGGGTGTTGCACATACAACACCCCAAGTCAACAGAGCCCTCACAAAAGCTATAGAGAACAGATAGTTTTATTATATTAGAAAGTCTAAGACAATGTCATCCAAGATGTTTATGTCTTTCTTTCTTCAGTCAAAAAGAAATGAAGGTTTTTTAGGAAAACATTCCAGGATTTTTCTCCATATGGTGGACTTCAATAGGAATCAGCGGGTTGAAGGTCCACATTGCATTTTCAACGCAGCGTCAAAAGGCTCCACACGATCCCAGCCAAGGAATAGGGGTCTTATCTTAATATTAAACTATATACTTTTTAACCACAAATGCTTGTCTTGCACTAGCTTGACTTCAAGCATTACGTAATCACATTGGAAAGGTCATGTGTGGTTAGTTTTTCATGTGTGGTTAGTTAGTGTACTTTGGTTCAAAAAGGTAGTGCAAGATGAGCATTTGTGGTTAAAAAGAACATAAATTTGTACTTTTCTTAGAAAATGACGGATTGTTTGGCTAGATAAGACCCTTATTTCTCAGCTGGGATCATGTAGAGCTTTTCAAAGCTGCATTGAAACTGCCATTTGGACCTTCAACCCGTTGATTTCCATTGAAGTCCATTATATGGAGAAAAATCCTTTCCTTTAAAATCTTCTTTTCGACTGAAGAAAGAAAGACATGAACATCTTGGAAGACATGTGGGTGAGTATATTATCAGGACATTTTTATTCTGGAAATGAACTTAAAAGTTAAGTTAGTTAAACGTGTGATTATATGTTTGTATCATTTATGTAGGCTGTATTATTCATGCAGTTTTTCCTGTTCTGTATCGCCGTCTTCTCACTCCAGGTGTCGGATGAGAAGTCATGTATGCAGTTTTCCATCCGTAGACCCACGTTACCGTCTGCCGAGATGCACCCAGAGGAGCGTCTGTATCGCCGGCTGGACGTCAGCTCTTGGCTCCGGCATCTTAACAACAACGGACAGGTGGTGGAGGAGTACAAGCTCAGGAAGGTCAGACTGACTGACAGCTGTCAATCAAATAAGAATCAACGTTACTTGTCTAAATTGGTCTTTTCAGCTGCTTTATATTTGAATGGCATACTGTTGTACTATTTAGGTCATGTTTAAAGGTTCTGTTATGATGGGATTCATTCTGACAGGCCTTTCAACTGACCCAATGTCTTTGTTCTCTCAGGCGATCTTCTTCGGGGGCATTGACCCATCTATCCGTGGTGAAGTATGGCCCTTCCTGCTACACTACTACAGCTACGACTCCACGTCTGAGGAGCGGGAAGCCTGGAGACTGCAGAAGCGTGTGGAGTACCAGGAGGTCCAGCAGAGGAGGTTAGTGGAGAGACTAGTGCTGATCTAGAAGCTTGTTCCACACCGTTTTTGCCTGAACCTTACTAGTCTGGCTTGGTTTTCCTACTATTGTTGTCAAAAGTACCGACTTCACTTTAGTTGGCATTTTATGTCTTTCACCTTTATTTTAATTTTAACTTTAAATGTTTCAGTCATTTTGACCCAGAGAGGATTTTCTTTTTCCCAAAAATGCTAGGTAATGTTGTCGCTTTGGCCTAAAACTCTCTGAAATTACCTCACACAGGGTATAACAACAACAACAAAAACTTTTTTTTTTTTTTTTTTTTTTTTATTAGTAATACTTTACAATAAGGTGTCATTTGTTAACAAAAATACAGTTGTTCATAGTTAGTTCACAGTGCATTAACTAATGTTAACAAACACAACTTTTGATTTTAATAATGCATTTCTGGTCAAAAAATGACTGCCATACAAAAACATGCGTTTAAATATTATAAAATATACATACTTTTTTTTCTTTCTTTTTTTTAAAGTGATGATTAATCAGTTCCAAAAATATGTTTAAGTTCTGAACATATTATTAAGTTATTTGTTGGGTACAAAATTAAATTTTGTTGAATAGGTCAGAAACAAACAAGCTTTCATAATTTAAAATCATAAATTATTTATAAAAATAATTTATTTATAAAAATATATTTATAAATATATAAATTATTTATAAAAATAATTTATTTTGCAAAAAATATCATGTTGTCTGAAGCATGTCTGAAGCACTGACCATCTGTTTCAGTGTATATTTTTGCATATTTTTGTCACATACAGTTGAGGTCCAAAGTTTACATCCCCCTTTTAGAATGTGCAAAATGTTAATTATTTTACCAAATAAGAGTTTTGTTTATTTATGTACAAATAGTCCACAAGAGAAAATAGCTGAATTTATAAAAATGACCCTGTTCAAAAGTTTACATACACTTGATTCTTAACACTGTGTTGTTACCTGAATGATCCACAGATGGGTTTTTTTGTTTAGTGATAGTTGTTCATGAGTCCCTTGTTTGTCCTGAACAGTTAAACTGCCTGCTGTTCTTCAGAAAAGTCCTTCAGGTCCACAAATTCTTCGGTTTTTCAGCATTTTTGTGGATTTGAACCCTTTCCAACAATGACTGCATGATTTTGAGATCATCTTTTCACATTGAGGACAACTGAGCGACTCGTGTGCAAGTATTACAGAAGGTTTGAACGCTCACTGATGCTTCAGAAGGAAACACGGTGCGTTAAGAGCCGGGGGCTGAAAACTTTTGAACAGAATGGAGATGTGTCCATTTTTCTTATTTTGCCTAAATATCATATTTTTTCATTTAGTACTGCCCTTTGGAAGCTACAGAAGATAATTACATGTTTCCCAGAAGACAAAATAAGTTACATTTACCCTGATCTTCAAATTCAAAAAGTTTTCATCCCCGGCTCTTAGTGCATCATCTTTCTGTACCTTCTGTAATAGTTGCATATGAGTCCCTCAGTTGTCCTCAGTGTGAAAAGATGGATCTCAAAATCATACAGTCATTGTTGGAAAGGGTTCAAATACACAAAAATACTGGAAAATCAAAGAATTTATGGGACCTGAAGAACTTTTCTGAAGAACAGCAGGCAGTTTAACTGTTCAGGACAAACAAGGGACTCATGAACAACTATCACCAAGCAAAAAACTCTTTTGTGGAGTATATGTAAACATCTTTTATGTGAATTATCTTATTCAGGTCAGTACTAAATAAACAACTATATGTATTTTCTATGATTCCTCTTATTTTAGTAAAATAATTAACATTTTGCAGATTCTGAAAGGAGGATGTACATTTTTTTTACCTCAACTATATAATTTAAAATGGTTTATTATCATTAAATGATAATGAAACCTGTTTTTTAATGTTTTCATTAGGGATTTAAGTGTCAAGTTTAAAATTTTAATTTAGCTACCATATAATTCTGTCCAAACCTAAACTGTATTTAATGTAAAACCTTATTCATGTACGTTTCATTAATGTCACCACTGTAACTTCTGTGACTTACCATTGCTACCTCTTACTTCTGGTGATGCAATGTTAAAAATACGGAGCTACACCCAGTTGTTAGATGGCTCACTTTTGTTTGAATTGGCTGGTTGACATAACCTGTTGTTTACTAAATGTGATATTTCTGGAGTCTGAAACTGGAGATTTGTTATGTAAACTGAGCTGTTGTGACACATTAGACTAGATGATCCTTCAGCTTTTCTAGTTAGCTAGATGGTGTTTAGGTTTGCGGTTGGTGAATCATTCAGAGCATTGGGATCATTACATGAAATCAATGTGGCAGTGGCTAAATACACCTTTAACCACTTTAACCGCCTGCTGTTGTTTTCAGTCACATCTCTGCTGCAATCTTATGAAAATGTCTGGATAAGCACTTTTCGGCTGGAAATAGTCAGATTTGTTGAGAACTGTTGTGTCTTGGCAACGAATGTCTATTTTTCCTACTCTGTAGGTAGAGTTATATTTATTGCATGGCCGTTTGAAAGTGATTATTGCATGCATGGCTGTACCTAGTCTTTTTATACAGTAAGTCTTTATACCCACTCTGAGTCTCTAAAGGATTGTTTAACAGCCGAGTCATAACCAATCAATAAATGTGTGCAGATATATGCGCTCTGGGGCTTAATGAGTTTCCGAGGAAATAATTAAGTTAATCAATTAAATCATTGTCAAGCCATTGACAGAACACTTTTGAAGCCTAATGCTCGTGTTTCAGATTCAAGCACATTTGCATTCTTCATTTATAATGTAGTGCACATACTACAGCGCTTTTAAAAATTAAAAACAGTACATTAGTAAATCACTAAATAAAATAAAATTACATGTGGGTCAAAGACGTTCAGATGTCCACGTCAAAAGAAACGTACAAAAGTGATTTTATGTCCATAGAAAGCACATTTAATGTAAGTAAAGTGTCTACTTTTAAGGTTTCAAAAACGTTTTTGAAGAATAAAATGTCAAAGGTCAAATAAAATGTGTTTTAATTGAGTAAAAAAAAAAAAATACTGACAAATAGGAGAGTGGCAAATTTGAAAAATGTAGAATTACAACAAATTTTTAATGTCAGAAATTGATTTTTGTTGTAAATATGCCTGTGAAAAGATTGTTACACTGAATGATATATTTTAGTGGGTGTCTTCTGTAAATTAAGGGAAAATGTATGATATTTATTATTATTTTTTGCTCAAAAAACAAAAACACATTTTGAATTTTAAAGAATTTTTTTTTTTTTTTTTTGAAACAACAACAATTTAAAGCGGTGTTACACTTTGTTTTTATTCTTGAATCTTTTTTCATCTTTGACCCATTAGTTTTAGCTATTAGTCAATCACAAAATTGACACAAAACAACCTCGTATTGATACAAATGTGCATAAATTATTATTATTTTTTATTATTAACAATTATTTCTTATTGTTAAAATTATTATTATTTATTACTATTACAATATTTTTTATTTCTTCGCTGTGGTAAAATATATAGAGCATATAGAGCTTGATAAAGAGACACAGTAATGAAATTAAATTAAAAATGAAAATTGTAATAAAAAAACATTATTATATTTAATATATATTTAAAATGTGGAAAAAGTCAAATATATACAGTACAAATATGTAAAGTATTTCCTTTTTGATTATTAGTGTCATTGAGGCATTGAATTGCATGAATTAATGTTGTAAAGAGATATTATATTGCAAGTTATTTTTATTTTAATAATAAACAGGTTATAGTTTGTGTGTATAGACATGAATTTTACCACAGTAAAGAAAAGAAAATAACAAAAGAGAAAAAATCTGTCTATCTATCTGTCTATCTGTCTATATATATATATATATATATATATATATATATATATATATATATGAAAAGAAAAGCAAATATATATTTCAATGTGTATTATCGTATATGTTTATTAAGGTTATAATTATGCTTTTTTTATATAACAAAACTATCTGGATAAAGTAAATATATATGGTATAAAACTCGTTAAAAATATGTACAGTATTTCTTTGTTCCTAGTGAGTTAATGATTGTATTTTATGGCCATAATGTCAACACTCTGTGATTATTTTCGTGGGTGTTTTAATAATGAATAAGTTGAAAGTGTTTGTGTGTGTGAAGGGTGTTGCTGAGCAGTGAGAGCTCTGAGCCTCGAGGGGCCAGAGAGGGAGTCAGAGAGCGATGTGGGAATAGTTCACACAAACACAGGTCTCGAAACACTTACATGAAGTTGCATCAGGTCTGGCAGCAATTCCAGCAAAACAAACAGTGTTAATGAAATCCCACCTGCTTGTTATGAGAATGTCTGTAGCCAGAGGGACCGCCATCATGTTTCAGGATGGGAATGTTACTTACCACCTTAGACATGGTGCTTCATGTTCTGTTCTCTAATGTTCTGTTCTTTTCCTTTCTTTTTTTTTCTTCCACTTTGTTGTTTTGTTCTGTGCTTCTTGTCGTAACTCTTCATAACTGGCCTCTTTCTTCACATTCTCCTCTTTTCCATAGTGGTTGATCTTTTCCGTTTCTCCATTTCCCTTCGCAGATTGTCCATGAGTCCGGAGGAACACAGTGAGTTCTGGAGGAAAGTCCAGTTCACTGTTGATAAAGATGTAGTCAGAACTGACCGAAGCAACATGTTCTTTAGAGGAGAGAACAACCCCAATGTAGAAATCATGAGGTTAGAGAAACATATTCATTAACACTCAACCAGAAATATGTCATTCTTCCCATAAAAATATGTGCTTACAATTTATTATATTATATTATAGTAAATTATTTTTTGACCTAATAATAATTTAATTTAATTATTTTATACTTGTAATACTTTATTTGTTAATTAGTTTTATTATATTTATATTTAAAAAGTATTACTACAAATAATAATAATAATAATATTATTATTATTAATAGTAATTATTATTATTAATAGTAATTAACAATATATAATAATAATAATAATAATAATAATAATAATAATTTGTTATTCTAATAATATTAATGAATCTATTGTTATTTGAAAAACATAATAAAATGGAAAGAAAATTTAAGCTACTAAGTCACACTTAAAATGGCATTGTACCATATTGTACCATATTGTTGTTAATATGAATTTTAGTAATTAATAATAATAATTTTATTTTACTAATATTAATTAATTATTCTGATGATTATGAATTGTTGTTGTTTGAAAGCTGAAAATTGAAATTTGAAAAGAAATTGAAGTCACTTAAAATGTCATTTTATATTATATTATGTCATATTATAAATTGTTGTAAATAGAAATTTTGTTATTAATAATAGTAATTTAAAAAGAATATATAGTAATAATAATTAGTTATTTTACTAATATTAATGAATTGTTCTTATTAATGAATTATTGTTAATTTGGGGAAACAAATCTGAAAATTGTATAATAATATTAATAATTTGATATTTTACTACTAATAATGAATTATTCTTATTAATGAAATATTGTTATTTGCAAAAAAATGAAAATTGAAAAACAGTTGAAGCTGCCGAGTCACACTTGATGGCATTGTATATTATATCATATTATATTATTGTAAATATGAACGTTATGATTGCTATTAATAGTGATTAATAATACATAATAATAATAATAATAATAATAATAATAGTTCTATTTTGTTGTTTAAAAATTGGAAAAACTATTTCACAAAGTCACACTTAATGTCATATATATTATATTGTTGTAAATATGAATTGTATTATTAATAGTAATTAAAAGTAATACATAATAATAATAATAATAATAATAATAATAATAATAATAATAATAATAATTAATTTGTTATTTTACTAATATTAATAAATGATTCTTATTAATGAATTGTTGTTTGGGGAAAAATCTGAAAATTTTATAATATTAATAATTTGATATTTTACTAATACTAATGAATTATTCTTATTAATGAATTATTGTCATTTAAAAAAAGACAAATTGAAAAACAATTGAAGCTTAATGTCATTATATTATTGTAAATATGAATTATGTTATTATTAGTAATTAATAATAATAATTTGTTATTTTAATAATATTAATGAATTATTAATCTATTGTTATTTGGGGGGGAAAAAAACAGAAAATTGAAAACAAAAATGTATGCTACTAAGGCACACTTAAAATGGCATTGTATATTATATAATAGTAATTGATATTAATAATATTAATATAATATAAAATTTGTATTTTACTAATACTAATGAATGTTTCGTTTTGAAGATTTACTGGTATTTGAAAAAATGAAAATTGAAAGAAATTTTCAAATGTCATTATATTATATTAAAATAATTATGTTATTGTAAATATTCATTAAGAGTAATTTATAATTTCATTATTATCTAATTCAGTTGACATTTATACATTACTACGGATATCTGAAGTATCCAAATGCCATTTGAAGCCACTGTGGCTATAGATAAGATGAGTATTTTCTCCTTTGGTTATGTCTATTTCAGTGTATTATGTAATAAATCTGTGCCATTCCATTAATAATACATAATATTAATTCATTCAGCAAAAAGCCCGTGTTTGTTTTACATGATTAATTATTTAAATATGGTTTACCAAAGTTGTGTTTTCCATCTCTCTCCCAGACGTATCCTGTTGAACTACGCTGTGTTTAATCCAGACATGGGCTACTGTCAGGGCATGTCAGACCTGGTGGCTCCTCTTCTGACTGAGATCCAGGATGAGAGCGACACGTTCTGGTGCTTCGTGGGTCTCATGGAAAACACCATTTTCATCAGCTCTCCTAGAGATGAGGATATGGAGAGGCAACTGGTGAGGATATCTCCCCTACAAGTGCCTAGTCAATGGATAATTCATAATAATTCGTAAATGTTGGTAGTGTTAATATCTTGCATGTTATTTGCCATGTACGTATGTGTCCAGATGTACCTGAGGGAGCTCCTGCGGCTGATGCTGCCTCGCTTCCACCAGCATCTGACCCGCTTGGGTGAGGACGGCCTTCAGCTGCTGTTTTGCCACCGCTGGGTTCTTCTGTGTTTCAAGCGTGAGTTCCCTGATGCTGAAGCCCTGCGCATGTGGGAGGCCTGCTGGGCACATTATCAGGTTTGTTAACTTTATTTGTTAACTATATATGTCTCAGGTATTAGTTAAGATCCCCCATATACTAATATTGTTGCTATAAAAGGCTTGTGCATGAAACAGATACTTCTTGGCATGTTTTGTGCAAATACTGGAATCTAATATATAACTTTTAATTGGTTTTGTAGGTTAAAGGTCCCATATTGTACACATTTCTGGAGGTTTATTTTAGTTGTTGATGTCCTTAAGAATATATATTTGCGGTATTAGTGCCAAAATCCATCTCAGTATATTTTTACAGCTCCTTTTTTAGGAGCTCTGTCAAAAACAGGTCGATTTTGGTCCATCTAATTAATATTCATGAGCCTCTCTTCTGATTGGCCTGTTGTTTTCTGAGTGACGCACAGCCAGGCCAACCACAGGTAACTACGGTCATGTATGCTTTAGCCCAGCCCAGAGCCATAGAGAGAGCCTAGCCTGCTGATACTCAACAGGATATTTCAGAACGATCATTAATGTTTTTTCTTTTTCAAACACCGAATGCAGTAAGCTACATAACTGTTGCTTTAGTAAAGCCCCTTTCACAATGCGCGCTGATTCTGGAAAATTACGGGAAAGAGCGCTGTGTGAACAAAAGCCAGAACCATAAAGGCAGTGTTATAGTGATGATGCACGTTATCATGCGACTCTTCACGACGAAAAAATACGTGCAAAGTGGAATGAAGCGGCGATCAGACAGAGCCAGCTCCGCACTATCAGCGCTGAAGCACAGTTTGTTCAGGTTAATTTCAGTATAGTGAAACATATGTGTCGCATTACATCTCACATCCAAACGTCACATGTCTTTATGGGTTGTGTGTAAAGCACGCACAGATTCCGGAAAACAACTGTGAATGAACCAAATTAAACAACTCCGGAACAAATCATGGGACACATTATGCACTTCGCGTCGGGTGGTTATTAGCCTCCACGTCGTGCATTTAAAATCCTTAAACGCACGGCAAACCGTTGATTATCCCTTACATAGACCAGCCGTTAAAGATCTGTCTGTCATGGACTGCATGACTTGGCCACTTCCTGTGTTTTTTTTTATTTTCTGCGACTAATAAAATTTTGGCCTCTTCTTGTCGACTAACAGTTAGTCAAGTATTACAGGGGCAGCCTTATTAAGGTCTAAAAGCAAAATAGTTTTTTCCTCTAATTCCTTGGCTCATGTTGAGTCGAATGCATACCAAAATTTGAATTTCAATGAGTCAAGACTTTTTGCAATTTAAAATTTTACTAAACTACTTTTTCGAACTCAACCTAGACAATTTTTTACCAAAATAGGCTCAAATCATCTTCAGACAATGCTGGCAAAAAGTTTTCTAAAGGAGTTCAATAGACCGAACTGTTCTTGTGTAAAGCGAATTTGACGAGCTGACACAAAAATGGACATGAGGCTACAACTTTGCAATGCATTAGCTGATTCTGACCAGACTTGGTATGCGTTATACCCAAGTGTGCCGCACGAGTCCCGAAAAGTGAAGCCAAGAGTTTTCGATCGCCTCCCGGTGGCCGGCTGCAGTATAGGTCATAAACCCTGCCCTCTCCATGTAATCTAATGGGACGTGAGACAAACTAAATAATCGATTTACACTTCAAATAACTTTTTTCCAAAGATGGTTTCCATCGTGTGAGGTAGTTCTTATAATGCTGATTCATGTTCAAGTGTTCTTTTTTCTAATAAGTTCGCTTTTAGGCAGTTATTTGATGCTATAAAAACGAAGTGTGGTGTCATGATTGTGATCTTGCGATTGGGTCTGCGAGAGTTTGGGTGGGACTTTGATACCGCGGCTCCGCCTCGCGACACTACTGCGCAGACTCTGGCTCCAAACGAATCTCTAATGCGCAGTCTCTGGCTCCAAATGACGTAATTTCCCCCAAGATGGCAGCGGCCATATTGAGACGCTTTTGCTTCACTTTTTACTTCTAAATAGGAGAAAGTGCAACGCCCAACATGGCGAATAAGCCCCGCCTTCTAAATAAAAGAGCCAGTCATTGATTAGTAAAGTCGCTGCAGCTGCTGCTACACTGCAAAAAATGCTTTTCTTACTTAGATTTTTTGGTCTTGTTTCCAGCCAAAATATCAAAAAGTTCTTACATCAGGAAGTATTTTCTAGGCGAGCGAAAATTAGACGAAAATTAGATTTTTCTGAAAAAACAAGTGCGTTTTTGCTTGAAAACAAGCAAAATAATCTGCCAATGGGATAAGAAAAATAATTTCTTGTTTTCTGTTTGAAATAAAACCCACTTAATTTTGACCTGTTTTTTTCTGAAAACAAGAAAAAAAATGTACTCGTCCAGAAAATAGAAAAATTTGTAGATATTTTGACTGGAAACAAGACAAACAAATCTAAGAAAAGCATTTTTTGCGGTGTAGAAGCTCCTATAGTAACAGCAGCGTTCGCAAATTTTTGCGCATTGGCTGGTCTAGCATCAAAAACAAGCTTTTTTTTTTAATGGTATTTGAACCTATGAAACAATCTTTATGAGTTTGTTGTTCTCAAATTTCATTGGTGTTTTTAAATATGACTTTAAATCATAAGATCTTAAAGGGACTTTGGTTATACCAAGCATGACCTGAGGGCACATGGTTTAGGCACATCACCACCTACTGGTCAAAAGATATAGAAAAAAATTGACGTTTTTGTTTATAATTTCTGAACAGTTTGACCAAAAATTATAAGATTGATCTCATTGGAGATGAATCAATTCCTGTGTCTGCCTTTTTGGGTGTCAGCCATTTTGGGTTTTGTAGTAAAATGTTGTCAACATGTCTTCAACAGGGGTCTCCAACCCTAGCATACAGAGTTCAGCTTCAACCCTAATCCAACACACCTGAACCAGTTAATTAAAGTGTTCAGGGCTGCTTAAAGGGCACCTATTATGCCCCTTTTTACAAGATGTAATATTGGGTGTCCCCAGAATGTGTCTGTGAAGTTTCATCTGAAAATACTCCACAGATCTTTTATTACAACATGTGCAAAAGAAAGAGAGAAAATGGAGGATAGCGTACAACCAAAGACAACTCGCTGAGGGCGAAAAATATGGCAATGCAGGACTGTCAGTCAGCGGCTGTGGGCGGGGCCTAATTAATGTGACATCACACTGCTTTGAGAATTAAAACCGCATACCTAATGAGACTGGTTTGGTTTAAGGGAGATTAAAAAAAAAAAGGAGAAAATAAGTAGTGGGTGGATTTTCATTATCATTGTAGGGTGGTGGTTGTGTTCACACACTGCCAACTCACATTTATGTATGTGTCCAAACACCATGTAAAAGTGGATTTTGCATAATAGGCGCCCTTTAATTACAGACAGGGTTGGAACTGAAGTCTGCAGGAAGGTAGCTCTCCAGGAGCAGGGTTGGGGAACCCTGGTCTTTATGGAGTAATTAAAAACAGCTAATTAGGTCTTCATTTTACCTCTGTTGCGCTTGGCCCCTTAATTGCTTATGATGCAGAACATTACAGATTCATTATTTCAACTTATTCTTTATAACAATACCTTGGGGAAAATTATTTTTCAAATGTTTTCCTTCAGTGGACGCACTAAAATTTATATATACACTACTAGTCAAAATCTTTTTTTAAAGTCTAGAAGGAACTCACCAAGCCTGCATATATTTGATTCAAAATACAGCAAAAACAGTAGGATTTTGAAATAGTTTTACTATTTAAAATAACTGTTTTGTATTTGAATATATTTTAAAATGTAATTTATTCCTGTGATTTCGAAGCTGAATTTTTAGCATTACTGCAGTAATTAGAAAGAAATTATAGAAAGTAAAACTTTTATTTAGCAAGGATGCTTTAAATTGATACAGACATTTATTATAATGTTACAAAAGATTTCTATGTTCTTCTGAACTTTCTATTCATCAAAGAAACCTGATAAAACTCAGCTGTTTTCAACATAATAAAAATAGTAAATGTTTTTGAGAATATTACAATGATTTCTGAAGGATCATGTGACTGGAGTGATGATGCTAAAAATTCAGCTTTGAAATCTCAGGAATAAATTACATTTTAAAATATATTCAAATAGAAAACAGTTATTTCAAATAGTAAGAATATTTGAAAATTGTACTGTTTTGCTGTAATTTGGATCAAATAAATGCAGGCTTGGTGAGACAAAAAAACATTAAAAATCTCACTGTTCAAATACTTTTGACTCACATTCTGATTTGTTAAATTAAATCTCACATTAAAATGTGCATACAAACGTACAAAAGCCTTTATGGGGTTAAATGTGTGGTTATGTGTCGAAAATAATGAAAACTAACTGTATAACAACAGAAGTTTATTTCTCTTTTTGACTTCCTTTATTCATTTTGACTTGTTCATGGTTCTTGCTATAAAAATTCAAGGAGGTTTTGGGTGAAAGTTCAACCCGACGCATGATGTAGAAATCTCTGAAGCCATGGAAACCAAGACCAAGTTGTTCCCTAAATGCACTTTCGCTGGATAAATGCAAATTCTTCCCCTTTAGATAAACGAATGGGTGTCTGTATCACTTTAAGGATCTGCAGAGTGTCTAATGAAGATGAGATGCTAATTATCAGGTTTCCACAGAATCCATTTGCATACATTGGCATGGTAATAACGAGGTGATTTTGGGGAGCAAAGTGGTTTGTCTCCTCGTTGCCCCCTCATTTGCATATCAGCATTACCCATTTTTAATTGGCTCTGTATGCATTTGGCCCTTTGTGATTGGTCTAGCTTCTAGAATCTGTCTTTTTATTGGCTGCTTTTTGGCTCAGTGTTTGGTGCAGGGATGCAATTACATGTTTTCTGTGTTCGTATGTGTATGTTTTGTGACAGACGGACTACTTCCACCTGTTCCTGTGTGTCGCCATCATCGTGCTGTATGGCGATGATGTCACAGAGCAGCAGCTCGCTACAGATCAAATGCTGCTGCACTTTAGTAACCTCTCCATGCACATGAATGGAGAGCTGGTGCTGAGGAAGGTACAAACACACACACACACACACACACACACACACGCTGACAGAGCTCCTCATGGTTATGTATGCTGTGTCTTTGTGTCATCCAGAAGTGATGCATCTTTTCTAGCGTTGCATACAAAACATATGTTGCTCACAGCAACAAAAGTTAGTATGCTATGCATGCTATCATCTCTGAAGAAACATCTTGCGAAATCAAAACTGTACCGGACAGATTATGACAGAAGCAGTCACAACCTGTTTTGGTCAACCTGGCATTAAAGTCATCATACCAGCAAACATTAGGTTGAGCAACTGATAATGTATTAAATAAAAGTTAATGAGAACTGTCAATGAAGCTAAAAAAAAGATAAGGTTGAGACCAATTTAAAATGTATCATTTGTGTTCCACAGAGGAAAAAAAAATAAGGCAGTAATATCAGAAATTGTTGTAAATTATGACACATTACTCATTTTTAAGCAAATTATTCTTTATAACGAGATGCTAAAGTATTACTGAATAAATTATTGTAGTAAGTAGATTTATTTATATTTTTCAGTTTTTATTAATTTATTTAGCAGTTTTATAATTAATTAATTAATTTTGCATTATTTATTTATTTTCCACTATTTGTTTATTTTGATTTATTTACAATATTAGATTTTTTTATTTATTGTTTTTGTATTTATTTATTTTGCAATATTTATCTATTTAGCAATTGCTTTTTTAACTAATTACTTAAATTATCTTAGTTATCTCATGATTTATTTATTTTCAGTATATATTAATTTATCCTGCATTGTTTTCTAATTAATTAATTCCACTTCTGCTAATTATTTTCCACTTTATTTGTTTTGATTTATATATTGAATGTACATTTTTATTTAATTTATTGCACTTTATTTAATATTTTACTTTGTTTTATTTATGTATTTATTTATTCTGCGCTGTTTTGTAATTAATTATTATTTAATTCTTTTCAACTATTTATTTGTTGTATTTACATTATTTAATTTTAATTTATTGATTATTTTTTGTGCTTTATTTAATCTATTTAGCAGTTATTTAACTCAATTATTACTAAATAAGTTATCTTAGTTATTTCTTCATCTAGATTGATTATTTTTTCAGTATTTTTTAAAATTTATTCTGCATTGTTTTATAATTCATTCATTCATTCATTTTTCACTTTATTTTCCTCTATTTTTTTTTCATTGAATTTACATTTTTATTTTTATTTAATTTATCGCACTTTCTTTAATATTTTACTTTATGTATTTATTTATTCTTATTTATAAATTAATTATTTTTCACTATTTATTTATTTGGATTTATTTATTGTATTTACATTATTTAATTTGATTATTGTAATTTATTAATTTTTTTGTTTTATTTTTTATCTATTCAGCAATGTTGTTATTTAACTAAATTATTACTAAATAAGTTATCTCAGTTATTTCTTGATCTGGAATTTTATTCTCAGTATTTATTCATTTATTCTGCATTGTTTTAAAATGTATTTATTTATTTTCCACTATTTATTATTTATTTTGATTTATGTATTACATACACATTACTTTGTTTTATTTAATTTGTTGTTTTATTTATTTATTCTGCATTTTTTTAAATAGGTTAATTAATAAATTTTTAGTCATTACTTATAAAATCATTACTTATTTATTTTCCACTATTTATTTATTTTGATTTATTTATTATATTTACATTATTTTAATTTATGGTTTTTGTATTATTTATTTTGCACTATTAATCTATTTAGCAATTTTGTTATCTTATATACTAATATTATTACTAAATAAGTATAATCTTAGTTATCTCTTGACATGTAGATTTTTTTTTCAGTATTTATTAATTATTCTGCATTGTTTTATGATTAATTAATTTATGAAATTTTGCACTATTTATTTATTTTCCACTATGTATTATTTATTTTATTTGGTTTATTTATTTATTCTGCACTGTTTTATAATTATTAATTAATTTAGATTTTTTTCACTTTTTTATTGTATTTACGTTAATTACATTTTTTTTTGTTTTTATGTTTTATTTATTTTGCAATTTACCTATTTAGCAATTTTGTTATTTAACTAAATTTTTACTAAATAAGTTATCTTAGTTTTTTTTATATGTACATTGATTTTTTTCAGTATTTATGCATTTATTTGCATTGTTTTATAATTAATTAATTAATTAATTCATTCATTCATTCATTCATTCATTTTGCATTATTTATTTTCAACTATTTATTATTTATTTTGATTTATTTATTGAATTTACTTTTTATTTAATTTATTGCACTTTATTTTTTATTTTATTTGTGATGTTTTATTTATTCTGCACTTTTTTACATTTATTATTTCTATTTATTTATTTTGCACTATTTATCTGTTTAGCAATTTTGTTATTTAACTAAATTATTTTAGTTATCTCATGATTTAATTTGTTTTTGCATTGTTTTATAATTAATTTATTCATTTTGCACTCTTTATTTATTTATTTTCCACTTATTATTTATTTTGATTTATTTATTGAATTTATATTATTTATTTTGATTTAATTTATTGATCTTAATTTATTTATTTATTTTAGTTTTCATTTTTTTTATTTTGCACTATTTATTTGTTTAGCTAATTTTTTTTAATTTGCACTATTTATTTTGCAGTTTTTGTTATTTATTTTGCACCATTTATTTATTGACATTTACATTTATGCATTTGGCAGACACTTGTACAAAGCAACTTGCATCAAAGAATGCTTTTGTTAAATAATGAAAAAGCTAAATGTGAATTGTAATGTAAGTAAGTTTTTCCTGGTTTTTTTTTTTTCCTTCTAATTCTCAGTCCGTCTTTCTCTCTCTCTCATTGTCTCTAATCCTAGGCACGTAGCCTGCTCTATCAGTTCCGCCTTCTTCCCAGAATTCCCTGCAGCTTGCATGACCTGTGTAAGCTGTGCGGGCCCGGAATGTGGGATAGCCGTTACATCCCTGCCATCGAATGTTCTGGAGAGCATCCTGATTGTCAGAGCTGCCCCTATGGAGGCACCGCCACCCCCGAGAGCCCACCTTTACCTAGCCCCAACCAGCCCAACGAGGGCAAGAGGGGCTCCAAGACACGAGACATTTTCACTTTCCGCAAGCACTCCTGACTCGAGCACGCCTCAGGAACACCCATAGCCCAGGCTTAGCCTTTGAGCCGCATTTCAGGTCTCCATTGTGTCTGGTATGAAACACTGCCTTGTGCATATAGGGTACCAATGTTGACAACCTCTTTTGGAGGTTGAGGAACTTCATCAACTTGTGTTTCATCAATAATTCACAAGGAAAATTATCACAAACAATCAAGAGTAAATCTTTCATGAAGTCACATTGTGCGGACCGACATCTCAGAATATTTTTGGCTTTGTTTTGTTTAGTTTTTTTATGTCTACAATGTGTGCATGTGTTAATGTTTGTGTGGTTTGTTACCACAGTCGAAGGACTCTTTATTCTGTTTAGTTTGGGTTTGATTGCATATTTTTGTTCATTTTGTGTGACATTCTCAATTATGAATCAAACAATCAGCCAAAATGAAGTCTCTGAAATCACAACATTGTTTTATGATCATCTATGCCTTTCATATCCTCACAATAAATATGATGATATATAGATGGGATAAGATCTTTCACTTATCATGAGTTGTTGTTTTTTTTTCCCTAACGAAAATTAACCATGGTTTTACTACTAATAAAACCCCAAAAAACATGGGTACTATAGTTAAACCATGGTAAACATAAATTAACCTTGGTTTTGCTACACTATAGTTCAACCATGGTATTTGTGGTAAAACTGAGGCTATAATGGTAGTTAATACACTAAAAAAAGTATTTATTATACTTTTACTTTAATAAAACCATAGTAAACATAAATTAACTACGGTTTTGCTACACAAACTATAGTTTAACCATAGTATTTTTGGTATGTTAGTCAATACACTCAAAAATGTGGTTACTACACTTTTACTGTAATAAAAGCATTGTAAGTACAGTTAAACTATGGTAAACATAAATTAACTACGGTTTTGCTACACAAACTATAGTTTAACCGTGGTATTTGTAGTAAAACTGGTTATAATGGTAGTCAATACACCAAAAAAGCACGGTTGTTACAATTGTACTATAATAAAACTATGGTTACTATAGTTAAACCATGATAAATATGAATTAACTATGGTTTTACTACTAATACAACTAAAAAAACATGAGTACTACCATGGTAAACATAAATTACCATGAAAAACATAAAAAAACATGGTTTTGCTACACTAACTGTAGTTTAACCATGGTATTAGTGGTAAAACTGTGGTCATGATAGTCAGTACACCAAAAAAAACATGGTTACTACACTTTTACTATAAAAAAACATGGTAAACAAGTTGCTGTGGTTTTGCTACACTATAGTTTAACCATGGTATTTGTGGTAAAACTGTAGTTATTAATGCTAGTCAGTACGCCAAAAAAAACATGGTTACTACACTTTTACTATAAAAAAACATGGTAAACAAGTTGCTGTGGTTTTGCTACACTATAGTTTAACCATGGTATTTGTGGTAAAACTGTAGTTATTAATGCTAGTCAGTACGCCAAAAAAAACATGGTTACTACACTTTTACTATAATTCTCTACACTAACTGTAGTTGAACCATGGTATTTGTGGTAAAACTGTGGTTATAGTAATCAATACGCCAATAAAACACAGTCACCCCTGGTGAAAAAAACAGCTAAAACCAGCCTAGGCTGGTTGGCTGGTTTTAGCTGGTCATAGCTGGAAGGCAGGCTGGTTTTAGAGGGGTTTTGGCCACTTTTCCAGCCTGGCCAAGCTGGGAGACCAGCTTAAACCAGCTAAGACCAGCCAACCAGCCTAGGCTGGTATCCCTGCTGAAAAAAAACAGCTAATACCAGCCTAGGCTGGTTGGCTGGTCTTTAGCTGGTTTAAGCTGGAAGTAGCTGGTTTAAGCTGGTCTCCCAGCCTGGCCAGGCTGGTTTTAGCTGGTGGTTTCCCAGCCTGACCAGCTAAGACCAGCCTGGCCAGGCTGGAAAAATGGCCAAAACCCCGCTAAAACCATGCTGGTTGACCAGCTAAAACCAGCCAACCAGCCTAGGCTGGTTTTAGCTGTTTTTTTTTTTTTTTTAGCAGGGACTACATTTTAACTATAATAAAACCATGGTAAACATAAAGTAACCATGGTTTTGCTACACTAACAATAGTTTAACCATGGTATTTGTGGTGAAACTGGTTATAACGATAGTCAATACGCCAAAAAACATGGTTACTACACTTTTACTATAAGCAAACCATGGTTACTATAGTTGAACCATGGTAAACATAAATTAACCATGATTTTGCTACACTAACTATAGTTTAATCCCAGTGGTAAAACTGTGGTTCTACAAATGGTAGTCAATGCACTAAAAAACACCTTAATACTTTTACTATCTAAAATTTTCGTAAGGGTTGGTTCAGCATTATGCCACATTAAGTCGATTTTAGGATATTGGATTAAATAAATAACGTAAATACATTACACCTACCTGATTTACGTAAAAAGCGATTTGCATTTCTGTGTGTTTTTGTTGTGAAATATTGTGTGTTGATGTGGTAAACCTGCAGCTATAGCAGAAGGTCTTAATCTTCTTCTCCAGAACAGAATGAGCTTAAATCCAAAAACCCAAGAGGGAGTTTGACTTTAATTAGTTTATCTGGCGATGGCGGTTAAATGGTTGAAAGAGAGTGCGCGCTCGCAGAGATTAGACACCGTGCTTGAGCGCGCGTGAACGTGAAGGAGCCTGGCGTCTTTGCGGTTCCCCAGGGTCTCTTTTAAGAGCAGGTATCGGCAAATTGCTGTCAAAAGGTAACATTAGACTCTTTAAGACCAACGTTGCCTCTAAACATGCAGTCTCCGTCAATGACGGGCATTATGGGCTTTCGCTAGCCATTAGGCAAACGGGCTGCTGCTCTCTCAAGTCCCAGAGAGCACTGAGGCTCGGCCGAGGGATCTAAAAAGAGTTATGGGATTATGACATGCTTGTGAAATAATTAGAGGATGTGCATAAGGGTGCTGAGCCACTTTCCATTTACGTTATCTGCCTGCTGCTGCTTTACGGTGATGTTTTTATGCATCAAAGCTGTGGCTGATTACGCGGTCGTTTTATATTTACTGTTTCTAACGTCAGAGAAAATATCACGTCTGCTCTCTCATCTACTGTTTAAGCAACACCAAGTGACTCGTAAAGGATGTTTGTTTGTTTGTTTGAGCCCAACTAAAGGGATGGTTTACCCAAAAATGAAAATTATGTCATTAATTACTCACCCTCATGTCGTTCCGAACTTGTAAGACCTTCCCGTGGTGAAAAAAAAAAAAAACAGCCTGGTTTTAGCAGGTCATAGCTGGTCATCAGGCTGGTTTTAGAGGGGGTTTGGCCACTTTCCATTGGCCAGGCTGGTCTTAGCTGGTCAGGTTGGAAGATCACCAGCTAAAACCAGCCTGGCCAGGCTGGGAGACCAGCTAAAACCAGCTTAAACCAGCTAAGACCAGCCAACCAGCCTGCAGCAAGGATCTTCAAAACAAAGATTAAGAATTTTTATAAAAAACAGCAATGCAACTGACACATTTAAGCCTCAGAAAGGTAGTATAGACTTATACAATTTCTTCTCGTCCATGCCACACGTTCATGAGAGTATCACAACGCACACAAAAAGTATTCTTAAAGCTTCATGCAATTGAGGTTGAACCACTGATGTCTTATGGTCCTACAGGTTTGGAACGGCATGAGGGTGAGAAAAAAAAAAACATTTTTGGGTTAACATTCTAATTAACGTAACATGCAGAACACATTTTTTTGCATTTAAAAATGCAAAATGTAAGGCGGTGGCATAAAGCAAAAGCAAGGTCTCGAGACATACTATTAATACTTATTTCAGATTTAGGCTAAATCTACATTAATCCAGATACATTTGAAAACAGAGTTTTCATTTTAAAACTCTGTCCACATTAGCATTTACAAGCATTCTTCAAAAGTTTCTCATCCACACTGAAACGACAAAGGCATTTTTGGGTTTAAAAATGAGACTCACTATTGAAATGTGAATTTGTGAAAAATGTGATGTCATGCTGTAATGATAGTCGACTTATAGGCGAGTTGGAGATTAACCCAATTGCAGTTTTATTTACAAGAGACTTGAAGTTATCCAAACAAAAACTAAATCCAAACAGAGATGTGACTTGGGCTTAAATGAACTTAACATAAACAAACTTGACTTGAAACATAGACTCACCAGACAACGGATACAACATCAATACACGACAAGAAACAATTGAAACGTAAGGGCTACTTATACTAAACAATACAGGTCACATGACACAAACCAATAAGAAACAAGGCACATGACTAAGACAACCAATCAGAACATGACACCTGGAACTAAAGCCTCGTTCAGACTGTCAGCCCAAATCCGATTTTGTCCGTATCTGGATGGAATCAGATTTGAATAACTGACTGTCCACACAGTCCTATCACAATTGTTCAAATCTGATTTGTGTGTCCATAAGCACTCTTTCGTTTCACGAAATGTGCGTTGGTTTCTATGGCAATGCCGTTGCTTATTATGCCAACGCTAAAAACAACAATAAGAGCAATACAGTTTGCAATATAGCTGATGTCTTGCGATATGACAACGTTGCCGTAGCGCTGGATTATATTTCGTCTTCTAAAGCAGCGGCAGAAACACAGGAAGCTAGAATGTGCGACTCTATTCTGTGCTGACTTCTCTGCTGGATTCAAAACTCAAAGAGGTGCGTATACTAGCTGTATATTGTCTTTTCCCGCTTGATTTGCAGTTCACAACAACACAAGCTTGTTTCTGCAAAGACGTTTGTTATGTTTTCCACAAAACCGTCTGACGTGTTTACGTTTTACGTGGCATGAAAACATTAAGCGGAAATCCGATTTGAATAGGATTCCAAACCACATACGAATGTAGCTCGAAACTGATTTGACCAAATCGGATTTCATGTAGTTCGTTGCTGTTCAGACAAATATGATTGGATTTCAATTGGATTTGCATACAAATCGGATTTGGGCTGACAGTCTGAACAAGGCGTAAGGGACCAATGACAGGAATACAACAAGGAAAGGCAAGCAAGACACAACAGCATGAATAGACTACATAATAAAAGACATGAAAACATGAACATGAAACAAAACCCAAAACACCCGTTACACATGCGCATGTGTATTATGTGTTTGTGCTGCTTCTTTACGTGACATCTGCTTGCCTGATATGCAAAAATCATCATTTTAAAGTCTCCATGAAATTTTTTGGCTTTTAGTATGAATATGTCAGCCTTAAAGTTATCTGTCAGCTAGTGTGAATCAAAACAGTGACAAAAATTTGCATTTAGAAGATACAAGCATTTAAAACTTACAGTCTCTAACTTCCGCCAATTTGGATCAACGATTTTGATGACATCGCCCTGCACTTCAGCTCCTCATCAAACTTTCTGTCCAATCAAATGCTCTCTAGAATCCAAAACATCCCACCTCCTACACTATAAATAGACTGTAAAGCTGCGGCTGAAATCTTGTCACTTGTTCACAGAATTAGTATTTTCTGTACATAGGGAACGATTCAGATGTAAATATGCTTTCCATTGGGGTGAATGAAACTGGTTTACGAAAACCACTGCAGCACGCACACAGTCTACTCTGGTCCAAAGACATGATGGCATGGACCGGATCATATACGCGTGAGTCGGCGCAGACCAGAAAGCGCATTGGACCCATTTGAATTCTACACATAATGGTATATTTTATAGCTATACGGATGAGATTGTGGTATGCTGTCAAATTCGACTTAACCGAGCTGAACGGATCTAGCCCAAGCTGTTATATAAATGAAACGTTATTGGCTATTTTAAAGAGGGGGCGGGGTTGCTTGATATGGCCCGCCCTGTCTTCCTGTTTGAGTTGAAATTACGTCATCACATAGAATAACGCTGTGTTTCAAAGCACTTCAGTGGACCTTTTAGGGGTCCTTACAGTTTTACTAACAGCTTGCACCAACGCAAACTGCCTTTTGGCGTTAAAATAGTACTGTCAGGATTTACTAAAGACGCGCAGTGAAGAATTAGCGCTGAAAAGGCATGGACACAGTTATTCTTGCGCCTGACCTATTCGAATATGCATTGGTAGGAGTTTCCTTTTCAGGGGGAAAATGATGAGTGGAGAGTATTCAAATGAATCACGCAACCTGATTTACTAACAGTTTACATCCCCTTGATTCTAAATACAGTGTTGTATACCTGAAAGATCCACAGCTTTTTTGTTTAGTGATAGTTGTATATAAGTCCCTTGTTTGTCCTGAACAGTCTGCTGTTCTTCAGAAAAATCCTTCAGGTCCCACAAATTCTTTGGTTTTCCAGCATTTTTATGTATTTGAACTCTTTCCAACAATGACTGCAGACAACCGAGGGATCCATATGCATCTGATATATATATATATAGAATAAGAACTTGCCTTCAAAAACAATTAAAGGTAAAATGTCCAGATGCATTACAGTAATTTGTGAGGAAAATGTGCTTAATTATTTAATTTGAAAAAAGTCAAATGTTGTTTGTTGTGGAAAATTATTTTCCTTCAAGCAATTTGTTCACGTTTGCTTGTTGTTGTTCGTCTAACAGAAAGAAGATTAGATCATAATCAGTATGATTGTGAAAGCCTAGATCAGAAGTACAGTTGCAGGTTGGTTTGCTGTCTTGCAAAACCAGCAAATTAGCTTGCATCATCTGTTTTTTCATTGACGTGCACGAACGTCAGAACACATAATGGCGATCCGTCTCTCACTCGCTCTGTTTGGTAAAAGCATGAACGAGCACACACATTAAAAGCAAACACTTACCCGACTAAAAGACCTAGATGTTGTGAGCTAATATGTGCATTTAGCCAATGGACTGTTAAAATATACAGGTCGGCGGTTTGGGATAAGCTTTAATTTCCTTTGGCTTTCCATAATGGAAGTCAGGAATATTTCCATTTCCTGAGAGCGAGCTATTTCTGGAAAGCTAAATCTGATAAAAACACAGTGCAGGTAACAACACGAAGCCATTTGACGTCCATCTTTGATCGTAGTCCTAGAAGTATCAGGTTGCTTTTATTAAATGAAACCTGTGTACTCGCTTAACATTACTGATTTAATATTGCATTTGCCATGGATTAGCGCAAAAAGCTTTTTTGAAAAAAATGTCTGACTTTGTGAAAGTGGATTTTAATGAGTGTGTGTGTTTCCACCCTGACCTACTTAAAGTATTTGGTTTTTCCGCTGCGGGTCTCCTCCTCTGTCTTTAAGTGGCAGGGCTGGTTGCAGGCAAAGCCCCCTACAGTGAAACTGCACTGACTGCTGTGTTATTACCCCTAATCAATTATCAAGACCAGACGGGCCCACCTGCAGCAGACTGCTGTACAAATAAACCCTGGACATTTGATCAGCCCTAAGGCTGCATTTATTTGATGAAAATATAGTGAAATATTAGCAAGATTTAAAATACTTATTTTTTGTTTTAATATATTTAAAAATGTGATTTATTCTAGTGATAGAAACCTTTTCTCTCTCTCTCTCTCTCTCTCTCTCTCTCTCTCTCTCTCTCTCTCTCTCTCTCTCTCTCTCTCTCTCTTTTAAAAGATAAGTACATTTCCAGAATAAAAACCATGTCATCCGATGTTCATGTCTTTCTTTCTTCAGTTCAAGTTTTTGAGAAAAACATTCCAGGATTTTTTCTTTCATTCCAGGTCATTTTCTTAAAAATTACGTAATCACGTTGGAAAGGTCACATGCGGTTAGTTCTTCGTCTGTGTACTTAGGTTCAAAAAGGTAGGGTAGGGCAAAAAAAAAAGTCATCTCATTTTCTCCTCCAACTTCAAAACTGTCCGACATCCGCCTACGTCACATGTGAACTTTCCAAAATGGTTAGGTCAAACTAGTGAAAGGGGAGCATCTGTGGTTAAAAAGTATATACATTTTTATTATTTTTCAGAAAATGACAGATTGTTTCGCTAGATAAGTCCCTTATTCCTTGTCTGGGATCGTGTAGAGCCCTTTGAAGCTGCATTAAAACTGTGTCTTCAACCCGTTGATCCCCATTGAAGTCCACTATATGAAGAAAAATCCTTTGGACCTTTATTTTTTTTTCGACTGAAGAAAGAAAAATATAAATATCTTGGATGACATGAGGTTGAGTAAATTATCAGGACATTTTTATAACAAAATAAAAATAATATACTCACTGCCTTGTCATCCAAGATGTTCATGTCTTTCTTTCTTCAGTTGTAAAGAAGTTATGTTTTTTGAGGAAAACATTATAGGATTTCTATGGTGCCCACGAGTTTGAACTTCCAAAATGCAGTTTAAACACAGCTTCAAAGGGCTCAAGGAAGGAAGCTGAGGAAGAAGTGTCCTATCCGGCAAAAAAAAGCAGTTATTTTCTAAAAAAGTATTGACAGTTTATATATAATCAAGCCCGAAATTATTTATACCCCTTGCAAATTCTGGCTTAAAGTTACTTTTATTCAACTAGCAAGGTTTTTTTGACTGGAAATGACACAGTCTTCTCCCAAATAAGACGATGTACAAGAGGCATCATTGTGAAAAAAAAATATTTCTCAGCATTATTCATACTCTTTGCAAACTGTCACAGTCTATGGGAAAATCCAAAGTTCTATACCATTCCAAATAGTCCAAGCTGTTCTAAAGCATCCTAATTACCCTGATTCATTGGGAACAGCTGTCTTAATCAACTCACCAGGTGAAAAACAGAAGCTCTCTGCTGTTGGTTTGTGGACAGTCATGGCTAAGACAAAGGAGCTCACTGAGGACCTGCGGCTGCGCATTGTGGCTGCTCACAAGTCAGGAAAGGGCTATAAGACCATATCTAAATGATTGGAAGTATTATTATTATTATTATTAAAAAATACAAGACGTTCCGCACTGTGAAAAATCTCAGAGGACGTGGTTGAAAGCCAAAAGTGACACCTGTGCTGGCCAGGACGATAGTGAGAGAGGTAGAAAAAGAATCCAGGGATCACCACCAAAGCCATTCTGATGAATCTGGGCTCTGCTGGTGGCAACATCTCAAGGCAGACAGTCCAACAGACACTGCACACCGCTGGGTTCCACAGACACAGACCAAGGAGGACACCACTTCTCCAGATAAGGCACACAAAAGCCCGCTTGGCCTTTGCAAATGCTCATCTGGACAAAGAAGAAGACTTCCGGTCTTCTGTTTTATGGTCAGATGAAACAAAAATTGAATTGTTTGGCCACAATGATGTAGCCTTCATTTGGCGTAAAAAAGGAGAAGCCTTCAACCCTAAGAACACCATCCCTACTGTCAAACATGGTGGTGGGAACCTAATGTTTTGGGGGTGTTTTTCAGCCGGTGGACCAGTGAACCTAATCACAGTAAACAGCACCATGAAAAAGGAGCGATACATCACAATTCTCAACAACAACATCAGGCAGTCTGCAGAGAAACTTGGCCTTGGGCACCACTGGATATTTCAGCACGACAACGACCCAAAACACACAGCAAAAGTGGTGAAGAAATGGTTAGCAGACAAAAACATTAATTTTTTGCAGTGGCCCAGCCAGAGTCCTGACTTAAATCCGATTGAGAATCTGTGGAGGGAGCTAAAGATCAGGATGAAGGCGAGGAGACCCTCCAACCTGAAAGAGTTGGAGCTCATCGCTAAAGATGAATGGGCAAAAATACCAGTGGAGACATGCAAAAAGCTGGTCAGCAATTATAGGAAGCGTTTGATTGCTGTAATAGCCAATAAAGGCTTTTCTATTGATTATTGAGAAGGGTATGAATAATTTTGGACATGCCACTTTTTGTTCAAATGTAAATAAAAGCTGAGAATTGTTTTTTTCCCACAATGATGCCTCTTGTACATCGTCTTATTATCTTTTGGGAGAAGCCTGTGTCATTTCCGGTCAAAAAAAAAAACTTGCTGGTTGAATAAAAGTAACTTTAAGTCAGAATTCGGGCTTGATTGTAAATGTAATTTTTTTTTTTTTTTTTTTTTTTTTTTTTAGAAAATTACCAGTTGTTTGGCTCTGATATCCTTGTGGTTAGTAAGCTGACATATAGCGCAACTGTGCTAACGGTGACCCGAGTTCGATTCCTGCCTCGAGGTCCTTTGCCAATCCTGCTCCCCTTTCTCTACCCATTGATTTCCTGCCATCTCTCTACTGCCCTGTCCATTAAAGGCATAAAAGCCGAAAAAATATTAAAAAAAAGAAAATAACCAGTCGTTTTGCTAGATAAGGCCGTTACTCCTTAGCTGGGGTCGTGTAGAGCCCTTTGAAGCTGCATTGAAACTGCAATTTGGACCTTCAACCCGTTGATCCCCATTGAAGTCCACTATATGGAGAAAAAACCTGTAACGTTCTCCTCAAAAACCTTCATTTCTGAAGAAAGAAAGACATGAACATCTTGGATGACATAGGGGTGAGTAAATGGTCAGGAAAGTGAACTAATCCTTTAAGCAAATTTTAGCCTTCATTTCTGATCTTGCAAATTTGCATGTATTTATTGAAAGCAATTTAAAAGATCAGTGGTCTGTGTGTTTAAACAGCCTGATTGGGTTAATTAATGCATAAGAGTAGTTCTACATGAATACTATTAGCAACATACAATCCCAGACTACCTGACAGAGTAAATGTTTTTGTGTGCATTTGTGTTTGAGAGAGCAAAATGACACAAAATATATTTTTACACTTTATCAAAACTTTCAGAAAGCTAGGGTTGACTAGAAAGACAAGTTCATATTGTTAGTAAGTATGAGTATAAAGAGGCATCATGATCATCAGATGAGCACAGTGAGAATCACTCTTTCAGTTTGTTGCCTGCCATGTGAATGCATGATTAATGTGTTAAATGTAGGTCTAAAAGGATGCATGCAGGATTTATAATATACGTTTATTATAGGCTACTATATCATTTTATTTTAGTATATCAAGTTATGAGAAAAAATTAGAAATGTTTCCAAGAAAACTAGGTGAAATAAAATAAGTTAATACTTAATTTCAGTTAACATTTATTGTATTTCGTGGAACAAAATGTTTTTAAAGGTTTTCATTTTAATGAATTATAGTAACCCTGACACAGATGTGAGAAATGGCTTAAAACAAAAATGGTTATATTTAACTTAAGTCACAATAGTGCAGTCTGTTGAACTGAACTTGAATCAAAGTTGGAATAGTTGAAAAACACATTGATTTATTAGAATAGCACAGAATTTGTTTTATGAAACATTTAATACGACTATCAAGGTCAAACTTGCTATGTCTTGAAGCAAAGCATAAAAGTCATTGTTATGATGAGCTACGCTCTGTCGTTCGCATTAGAGGATTAGAAAGAATACATTTAATTATTCAACAGGACAGGCCTTGAAATAAATCCTGAGCATTCATGAATTTCAATAAACAAGATTTAAGCTCAACAGCGGAGAGACGTATCAAATCTTTATGAGATTTAAGCTGGAGAAAGTTCCCAGCGGTCCTGGTGTGTTTCCAGCTGGTTATTTCCTTGGCGACGGTTTCCAGGGAGCCACTTTTAACTCCCAGATCAACACAAGTCAGATAAACAAGAGCACTTGAGTGGTTAAAGTGGCTTGTAAATACCGAGACACACCCATACATAATAGTTGTTATGATTATGCAGCAATATTTCATGAGTTTCTCCAGTGGGATCAATTGTTGAAGAAAATATTGTAATATTATAATATTTTTGACAAAATAATCTCACAGCGATGCCATAGAAGAACCATTTTTGATTCCACAAAGAACCATTCAGTCAAAGGTTTATTAAAGAACCATCTCTTTCTTACCTTTTTAGAATCTGAAGAACCTTCTTTTGCCACAAAGAACCTTTTGTGAAACAGAAAGGTTCTTCAGATGTCAAAGGTTCTTTATGGAACCATTTAGACAAAAAAAGGTTCTTCTGTGGGACCGTGAATCACCTTTATTTTTAAGAGTCTAGTTGAATGTTATTAATTGTTCTTCTGACCTTTCATAACCCTTCTTCTTCACCTCTCCACTCTATCTGAACCCCTTTTAATCAATTACTATTGATTGATCAGATCTTGATCAGCTGACAGTAGGAAGGTCATATTTACATTTATTCAATTATGGCTGAAATTCATCCACATGCTTTGACCCTGGACCCCAAAACCAGTCATAAGTGTCAATTTTCCAAAATTGAGATTCATACATTATATGAAAGGATGTATGGTTTGTTAGAATAGATACAACTATTTGAAAAATCTAGAATCTGAGGGTGCGAAAAAATCAAAATATTTAGAATATCGCCTTTAAAGTTGTCCAAATGAAATTTTGATATATTTACAGTAGGAAATTTACAAAATATCGTCATGGAACATGATCTTTAAAAGAAAAATCTATCATTTTGACCCATACAATGTATTTTTGCTTATTGCTACAAATATACCCGTGCTACTTACGCCTGGTTTTACAGTCCAGGGTCACATTTGTGTTTTTTCAGGATCATGCATGTGTTTTAGGTCTTTCACAAATCTATGCTACAGGCTATCGCCCCTCATGTGTTTTGGAGAAAAGAGGTTTTCTCTGTTTCTCGCTTAGTGTAATTATGAATCATACGCACAGATGTTATCAAGGATTATTCACTGAACTCTTGCACAGATCTCTGCAGGACACCCACCCACACGAGGGATAGAAGAAACCATGTTGATTTATTTATTTAATTTTTTTTTTTTTGCTTTTGTAATCTGCCTGGCTCTGGGCTGTGAAAAGACTTTAAAAAGCAGCTTTTTAAAATCCAGCCTAATGACTTTAAACTGTTATTAAGGTCTACTTGAATGATCTTCTTATGCGGTATAATTTTGGTGTGAACAACCAGAAGCTTGTGTCTTACACATGCCAATACTGTGGTAGTACAAACCATGACTTCACTGGAACTCTAAAGGGGTAATTCTCAGGAAATGGTGTGATTTGTTTAAGGAAACTATTATTTTTAAGAAATTCATGTGAAATGGTTACTGCTGATTTTGTCCCCCAAAGTACATTGCCATTAGGTATTTATTCTGAACATTGAGACTGTGTGCGAGTACAGTTAAGGTTAAAAGTTTACACCCCCTTTCAGAATCTGCAAAATGTTAGGTATTTCACCAAAATAAGAGGGAATTGTATATATGAAATGTATGCTATTGTTTATTTAGTACTGACCTGAATAAGATATTTCACATAAAAGATGTTAACACAAGAGAAAATAATAGTTGAATTAGTAAAAAATGTCTGCTGTTCTTCAGATAAATCCTTCAGGTCCCACAAATTCTTTGGTGTATTTGTGCTCCAGAAGGAAAAAAGTTGCATTAAGAGCTGGGGGTGAAAACTTTTGAACAAAATGGAGATAATGATTTTTCTTATTTGGCCTAAATATTATATACTTTTTTTTATTTAGCACTGCCCTTCAGAGGCTACAAAAGAAAATACAAAATTGAAGATACAAAAAACATGTTTCCCAGAAGACAAAATAAATTCAATTTACCCTGATCTTCAAATTCAAAAGTTTTCACCCCCTGCATGGTTTTTCCTTCTGGAGCATCAGTGAGCGTTTGAACCTTCTGTAATAGTTGCATATGAGTCCCTCAGTTGTCCTCAGTGTGAAAAGATGGATCTCAAAATCATACAGTCATTGTTGGAAATGGTTCAAATACACAAAAATGCTTGAAAACCAAAGAATTTGTAAGACCTGAAGGATTTTTCTGAAAAACGGTGGGCAGTTTAACTGTTCAGACAAACAAGGGACTCATGAAGAACTATCACTAAATAAAAAAACACAGCTGTGGATCATTCAAGTAACAACACAGTATTTAAAATCAAGGGGGTCATTTTTATAAATTCAACTATTATTTTTTATGTGGACTATATGTAAACATATTTAATGTGAAATATCCTATTCAGGTCAGTGCTAAATAAAAAATAACATGCATTTTGTATGATTCCCCTTATTTTTGAAGATTCTTGAAAAGGGGGATGCAAACTTTTGATCTTAACGGTATCTCAGTTTCAGTGTGCCTTCACACTCATATAATTGAAACAAACATTAATAGCCAAGGACATTTCTCTTTTGGAATATTTTATGCCAAGGGTATTATTTTCTGAATGTTTTGAGTTTCAAATGAAGACAATGAAATAAATGAGAATAGCAAGACATGCAAAGAGGAGCTCTGTTTATGTGGTCAAAATTTGTTTGTTGATGTCATTATATGTAAAAGTCACTGTGAATTTAAATATGATGTCAGTGGAAAAGTAGGTTACAGAACAGAAAATACACAAATTTTCTAGGTTAATTTTATTGTCTTTATACGTGGTATATAGCCTAAGATGGTAATGCGAGTTATTTCCTTCAAATAGAGCTATCTTTGTTTATACATATGCAGGATTGACGTGATTCTGTGAGTCACAATCTTCTGTATTCATGACGGGTCGGGGGTTTCCACCGTAATTGGAGCCTCTCACAGGGAATCCTTTCTGTCGGAAAAATACCTTCACTCAGAGTCACTCTGTCCCCTCTCTGTCAGGAACCACTCTGAAATCACTCTATGACGACGAACCGCTCGTAAATGCGATGCTGTGCCGATGTAGAGCAGAGCAAGATCGTGAAAACACCCTGAGAGGGACGTGAGCGTGACTGTAGTCGCTTGTGGGGGTTGATGCAGTGGGAATCTGAGGTAAAGTGAGTCATTTGAAACACGTAACGTTACTGGATGAGCTGGCATTCGACGCGTGGTGCACCTGAGGGTTCACCTCAAAGTTCCAGTACTGAGGAATAACTAACTAAAAGTGGCAGATTATACGTTAAACACCTTGTGTACTTACAAACCACTGTTTTCTGCGATGGAATTAATCGTGAATTGGTTCCTAAACGACTCTTCTCGCTTGTATGTTGTGCTGTAAAGTTCGAATCATTTTAGTCAATCGGTTCGTTCCAAACGACTCACGTTCTATTTAATGAAGTGCTGGAAAATCTAAATTATTTTACTGAATCCGTTCCATTCAACTGTTGTCTCTGTTGTAGCTTGTACTGCTGAAACACGAATCATTCTAATCAGTCGGTTTATCCTATATGGCCTTGTCTCTCCCACACTGTATTGTATCGCAAGGTGATTCATTGTAGTGAATCGGTTTGCCCTAAATGGTCATTTCGCTTTCACTCTCATAAGCGCTGGAAAGTCTGACTCATCACTCATTCTATTGAATTGGTTCGTTCTATCAACTTTATTCTTCTATGGGCCAGACTTCCAGTCCATTAGCCAAAATAATAAGAATAACAACATGCAGTGAATGGTAAAACTGTTTGGAATACAAACCCGTGCTCATAATTAAGATAACATATTAAAATAATATGGTAAGACTCACCAATTTGCAATATCAAGCAGCAAAACGAGCTGTTTTGTACAGTTAAAAATAGCTAAACATGGATTTGGCTGGAAGCCAGACCCATAAAATGGACGTGGCCATCTTTTGGGAAAAATAAGGTGCATGTTTTTCCCTCATTATTTAACGGCTGAAAGTTTGAATCCTTCCAGTAAATCGGTACGTCCTAAACGATTCTTTTTCTTTCATTTGTAGTGTTGGAATGTCTGAGTAACTCTAATAGCCTAAATGGATTCACTAAAAACGATCTAGTAAATCGGTTCATCCAAAATAGTTCTTTCTCTTTCATGACAGATCTGATTTATTTTAGGCAACACTCTCAGAAATAAAGGTACAAAAGCGGTTACTCTTTTCTTTTCAAAAGGTCCATTTTGGTACCTTAAAGGTATTAGGCCTAAACCTAATAGGTACAAAAGTGTAAGCTACTTTTTGAAAAGTTACTGCCCCAGTGACATCTTTATTTCTGAGAGTGAATGGTACTCTGATTCATTCTAGTTAATCAGTTTGTCTTAAACGGTCCTCCATCTGTAAGCTACCGATGGGAAGTCCAACTCATTTTAGTGAATCAGTTCATTCAGACAGATTCAGATTCAAGAAAGATTCGCTGATGTCCCTACATGGCATTTTAGATCTTTTTATTTTATAGCAAATAGTAAATGTATGAGTTTACAGTAGTTGTCTCTGTAAAAGCTTATGAATAACAAAGTAGCTTCCCCCACACTGTTCTTATGAATTAAAGCAGATTTCAGAACAGATTTCTTATATATGTGACCCTGGATCGCAAAACCAGTCATAAGAGTCAATAGGTCAAAATTATAGATTTTTCTTTTATGCCAAACTTCATTAGGATATTAAGTAAAGATCATGTTCCATGAAGATATTTTGTGAATTTTCAACCGAAAATATATCAAAACTTATTTTTTGATTAGTAATATGCATTGCTAAAAACTTCATTTGAACAACTTTAAAGGCAATTTTCTCAGTATTTAGATTTTTTTGCACCTTCAAATTCCAGATTTTTTTTCAAATAGTTGTACCTCGGCCTTATTTATTCAGCTTTCAGATGATGCACAAATCTCACAATGTATTTTTGGCTATTGCTACAAATACCTGTGCTACTTAAGACTGGTTTTGTCATCCAGTGTCACATATTTACACATTTGTGATATTTTATTACTTACACTGCACTGACCATGAGACATTTTCAGGCCACTGTAATTCAAGGTCACACATGTCTCTAATACTACAGTTTTCTTAATGGACATTAAAATATCTGAGATGTGTTTAGGATTTAGGACAGCATTGGAGCACCACCCTTAATCAGACAAATAAGCCTGTTGACTGACTGATTCGGGATGGAGTTCGGAGTCATTGGATGAGCTCTTCATCTGAGAATGCGATGATCTTGGCAGAGCGCAAATGTTTTGGTTGTTCCAGTTTCTGATTCAGCTTATTCAAAACATTGTCAAATCTGCACAGATTTGTCTCTAAGCCTTCCACGGCTGATTATTGTTGTTCCAGTGTAAATCATTGTTCACGTGGTCCCTCCAGGGAGCCAAAGTCAGCACTGAGACCCAGCAAAAACCTGCCGTCCTTTCCGTGACGCAGCAACGTGAATAATACATGCAAAAGAATGAGTTTACCACAGTTCATGCCTTTTCTTGTCATCCGTTTCATTTCCTTCAGCAATGCAGTGTTCACAGGATTAGTGTGTTTTACACACTTTGGGCGTGAAACCGATTCTGCGTTTGCCATAAAAGGGTGTGCTCATTTCAACGGTGGATTAGAAACTGTACTGTAAAAGAGGAAGTGTTTTTGTAACACTACTTTAGTTTAGCCTATTTTAAAATTGTGTTATCTAAGTGCAAAATTGCAACACAAAAAAACTTCTTTGATGCAATTTCTCATCATTTCAGTATTGTATAATTTCAAAAAAAATTGAAATGCATGATAAAAGCTTGCATTTCTGCAACTTGGATAAGAGTAAGTAGAATATTGTTGGTCCAAAATGTGTATTATGTAGATTCAGAATAATTGATTTGTCTTTGTCTGTGGGACTAAGCCCCATATGTTGGATAAAATGTAATTTGTAAGATCTGATGTCTGACACTCACTTCATGTTGAGAAAACAGTCTTGGAAGAACAGATTGTCCAAAGCCTAGAGAACGATTTGTGGTTTCTGAAATGAAGCTGGGAAAAGCAATTGTTGCCACATAACAAACAGCTGAGCACACATGGCTGCCCTCCCCAGCACTACTTCCGTTGTTTTTCAGTTCTGCCGTCTCCAGAGACCTTCCTCAGTGTGATTAGTCTGCTTCATTTTCAACGTTTTAATAAGTAGACCATGTTGTGCAGGTATTTTAGTTGAAGTATTTTTAAGGATTTTGATTATTTTTTCTTAATTTTTCTCTCAGTCAAAATAAATTCTGTATGATACATCAGAAGAATTCATCACATTTGTCCAAATATTGGCAAGGATTTGTTCATTTCCAGAATAAACATTTCTTGATAATTTACTCACCCTCATGTCATCCAAGATGTTCACGTCTTTCTTTTGTCAGTTAAAAAGCAATGTTTTTGAGAAAAAAAATTCTGGATTTTTCTCCATATAGTGGACTTCAATTGGGAACAAGGTCCAAATTACAGTTTCAGTTCAGCTTCAAAGGGTTCTACATGACCCCAGATGAGGAGTAAGAGTCTTATCATTTCCTAAAAAAAATAAAAAATAAAATGGTAAATACTTTTTTAACTGTGAATCCTCATCTTACACTAGCTCGACTTCATGCATTAATCATGTTAGAAAGGTCATGTGTGGTTAGTTCTTCATCTGTGTACTTCGGTTCAAAAAGGTAGGGTACACTCTTAAAAATAAAGGTGCTTCAAAAGGTTCTTCACAGTGATACGAAGAACCATTTTTGGTTCCACAAAGAACCATTCAGTCAAAAGTTCTTTAAAGAACCATCTCTTTCTTTTCTTTTTATAATCTGAAAAACCTTCTTTTGCCACAAAGAAACTTTTGTGAAACAGAAATGTTCTTCAGATGTTAAAGGTTCTTCATGGAACCATTTAGACAAAACAAGGTTCTTCTATGGCATCGTGAAGAAGGTGCTTCAAAAGTGATGCCATAGAAGAAACATTTTTGGTTTCACAAAGAACCATTCAGTCAAAAGTTCTTTAAAGAACCATCTCTTTCTTACCGTTTCATAATCTGAAAATCCCTCTTTTGCCACAAACAACCTTTTGTGAAACAGAAATGTTCTTCAGATGTTAAAGGTTCTTTATGGAACCATTTATCCATTTAAGGTGCATCGTGAAGCACCTTTATTTTTAAGAGTGTTGGGCAAAAAACTACAACTAATTTTCTCCTCCTACTTTCAAAATTGTCCAAAATTGCTGATTTTGAAGGGGTTTTTGACTTTTTTTTGCATGTTTGCTTTGTAAACACTGGGTCAGAATTTCCACCTATATAACGTGTGACCTTTCTAACATAATTATGTAATAAGGTCGAGGTAGTTTAAGATAAGTATTTGTGATTAAAAAGAATATAATTTTTTATAAGAAATTTTTTTTTAGAAAATGATCAATCTTTTAGCTATATAAGACCCTTATTCCTTGGCTGGGATCATGTAGAGCCCTTTAAAGTTGCATTGAAACTGCAATTTGGACCTTCAACCCATTGATCCCCATTGAGGTCCACTATATAGAAAAAAAAAATACTAGAATGTTTTCCTCAAAAACCTTGATTTTTTTTTTTCAACTGAAGAAAGAAAGACATGAACATTTTGGACGACATAGGAATGAGTAAATTAGCAGGAAATGTTCATTCTGCAACTGAACTCATCCTTTCAAAACCCTAGTTTTGGAAAGAACCTCCATGATTACAGTAAAACATGTTTTGCATTAAATGGATAGTTCACCCAAAAATGAAAATTTTTATGAAAATGTTTATCTGCTTACCCCCAGGGCATCCAAGATGTAGGTGACTTTGTTTCTTCAGTAAAACACAAACAAAGATTTTTAACTCAAGTCTGTTTGCAGTCTGTCAGTCATATAATGGCAGTCAATGGGCTCCACGATTTGAGAGTCAAAAAACATACACAGACAAAACCAAATTAAACCCTCTGGCTCTTGGCGATACATTGAGGTCGTAAAGGGATAGTTCATACAAAAATTTAAATTTGATGTTATTCTGCTTAACCCTCAGGGCATCCAAGATGTAGGTGACTCGTGACGATACATTGAGGTCTTGAGACACCAAACAATCAACATTTATATATTTTTTTTTTTACCTCTGATCCACCACAATGTACAACTGTCCTGAGCGCGTTCACAACAGCAGGAAGCGATCTGTCGTGTGCATACGTCACTTATTGTTTATACAGTGCAGAGAGATTGTGGGTACGACGGCTACTCAAAATGGTAATTACTTGTGCTTATCGTGATTGTTGCAACCAATTAAAAACAAAAAAATTACATTTGCTTGCGTGAACTCATCCGGGAGTGTTGACTTTTCACCTTTTTAACTTTTGAGGCTAATCGACTGAAGTTTTGGTCGCTTGCTCTTTGTCACATGCTGGCTGTTGTGAACGTGCTCAGGACAGTTGAACATTGCGGTGGGTCAGAGGTAAAAATGATATAAATACTGTTCAGTTTCTTGCACAGACCGATTGTTTCGTGTGTTAAGACCTCAAGGTATCGTCACGAGCCGCAGGGTTTAATTTGGTTTTGTCTGTGTATGTTTTTTTGACTCTCAAAGCCATGGATCCCATTGACTGCCATTATATGACTGACAGACTGCAACGGTTTGAGTTCAAAATCTTCATTTGTGTTCTACTGAAGAAACAAAGTCACCTAAATCTTGGATGCCCTGGGAGTAAGAATAAGAATATATAACTTTATTTTATTTAGTTTTTTTTGTTTAGGTCTCATTTTATTAGCCAAAAATTCTAATTAATCCTTATGTTTCAGACATTATCTTTTAATGCATTGTATGGGCTTCTGTTCATACATTCATTCATGTTTTCCCTCGCTTCATTCTCTTTCATCCCTATGTCTAGCCTTCGGAGCACATGCCAGCGTTGCCACTGGCAACCACAACTAAACAGATGCGGCGAGTGGGACGACAACACCTGGAACTCATTTCTGATCATCAAAGGAGGATGCAGAGGGACGCTGCTATCCCAGCATGGTGAGACGTGACTTCAGCCACACTTTAGTTACAGGACTGCCAGTGACTAAAAGTTCTCGTATAGAGTAGGGACATTCTGTTTTCAGTCTTTCGGAATGCTGTCTGGAGTGTTCAGGATGTTTTACAGGAACAATGTGTGCATCTAGTCTGGTGAAAGTGTCTTTGACCATTATACAGTCTTGAAAAGCAATTACAGCGAGTAATGATTCCAATTAGGAGGCTATTCAGATCATCATCAAACAATCATTTGGTTTTCTCCAAACATTAAAAGATCGAAATGCTTGGAAATCAAATCGTACTATTAGTATTTAGTATTATTTGTAGGAATGCATTTTAGTACATAGTTGTTGATTCAAGAAAATTTCCAGTTCCTTCAGTTACATGCTAAATTCTATTTGATAAATAATTATGCATGCTGTTATTATGAATGATTAAATATAATATTACTCAATAAGTCTGCGTTTATTATTCTAGTTTAAATGAACTGTTTTCTATTTTAATAGATTTTTGTAATCACAGGAATAAATTGCAATTAATAAATAAATTATATATACATTGATTATATGTATATACACTATCAGTCAAAAGTTTTTGAACTGCTTTCTATTTGAAAATATTTTAAAATGTAATTTATTCTTGTGATTTTGAAGCTTAATTTTCAAAATCATTACACCAGTCACATGATCCAATAGAAACCATTCTAATATTCTAATATTACTCCTCAAAAACATTTATTATTATTATTATTATGATGATGATGATGATGATGATGAAAACAGTAAAAGAGTAGAGTTTTTTCAGGTTTCTTTGATGAATAGTTCAGAGGAACATAATTTATCTGAAATAGAAATCTTTTGTAACATTATGAACATCTTTTTCATCACTTTTGATCAATTTAAAGCATCCATGCTAAATAAAAGTATTAATATCTAACATTTCTTTCAAAAAATATATACTTCAAGCCTTTGAATGACTAGTGTATAAAGTTTAAAGCTTTTTTATTTCAGATAAATGCTGATCTTTGGATCTTTCTATTCATCAAAAAATCCTGAAAATGTACTCAATAATAATAATAATAATAAATGTTTCTTAAATCAGCATAGAATGAATTCTGAAGGATCATGTGACACTAAAGACTGGAGTAATGATGCTAAAAATGTAGGTTTGATCACAGGAATAAATTACACTTTAAAATATATTCAAAAGGAAAACAATTATTTTAAACAGTAAAAATATAAAAAAATGTACAGTTTTAGCTGTACTTTGGATCAAATAAATGCAGGCTTGGTGAGCAGAAGAAACTTACACTTCAAAAACTTTTGACTGGTAGTGTATATTTTGAAAAATGACTGCTTTTAGTGTTTTTCTAATTAAATACAATGTTTTATATGTATTGTAGTTTTCATTTGAATCTAAATGCTAAATAATAAGGATGAATAATAAATAATAACAAATTTGAAATATCGTAGACATATCTACGTAAATAAAATACATATTTCATTTTCAAAATCAACTCAAAATCTCACTTTTACTTCTTATTTGACAGTCCACCTCATGTGACTCACCAGTGAAGCTGTAATGTACAGTTGTGAACTTGTGATTCAGTTATTCCAAAATTAAACTCAGTTCTGTTCTGGTATGTGAGTGTGTTTGTTGCTTGTAAAGAGCAGGTGTTGGACGGGGCAGAACGCGGGAACCACACCTCACTTTACATTCTCCGTTCAAGGACATACTGATAACATCCCACAGCAATCTCTGCATGTGTGTGCGTGTGTGTGTGTGTGTGTGTCACCCTGCAGATGAGCATTTCCTCACTGTCAGTCTAAAGTGAGAGAGTCTCGCAAAATCACGTATTAGCCTAATGGTTTTAATTCGCTTGTAAATGAGCGTCAGCCCTGCTGTAGTGTCAAACGCATGGTGACAAGGTGAGACTGACAGGCCTATTAACACTTCACATTGCTCTTAACAGCATCCTCTCTTAATGCATGATGTGTGTTATAAGGAGGTTTGATGTTTATAAGGATTTTGGTGCAAAGTGTGTGTGAGGGAGTGAGAGAATCGCTCATGCGCCACGCTGCCATTAACCTGTACCTCTTCCTCATTAGTGCTGTATCTCTGTTGCCATGGTGGTCTATTAGAGAGCTCAGATTAATGCATCATTTGCATGTGAATGCGACTGTGTGTGTGTTTGTGTGTGTGATTAGGGGGTGGGTATTTTTTAAGGGTAGAATTGGGGCACGAGTAGCTTACCATCTCAATGTTGTGTTAATAGAAAACAAATGACTGACACCAACTTTTGGGAGCACAAACCCTATAATTATGAGGAATGTAGCCTACAGTACAGTGAGGCCATAGAAATGTCATTAATCATCTAATGTCATTGCATTAGATGACTAAACATTCAAAACAAGTGGTAACAAATGCTGAAGAATCATTCCTCAAAACTTACATTTTCTTCATAATTTCATTTTTTTTTTTTATTCAGTTGGATTTTTATTCATTTTTTCATTTTTAGTGGATGTATGAAGCAGGGGAGTAGTGCCTGAGTACGCAGGGTAGGCAGGTGCATATGGGCTTGGGCAAATTGGGGGCCCGCCGAGCCAAGGGGGAACTTTTTTGAAACGAGGGAACGAATAGAGTCCTGCACAGGCTGAGCCCTGTCCCAAGGCGCTCAGGCCCGAGCTCTGCCCTTGTCCGACAACTTATCAGAAGAGACCCCGCGTTGTAGCCATTAAAGTAATTACGTTTTGGATTTTAATGGCAAAGTGACTAGATTTCTTTTCTTTATTAATTTAATTTAGAAATATGTTTGTTAAATGCAAGCTTTCGTTTTTTAAAGTAATGACCAAGTGGTCAGCGGCAATGAGTTGAGCATGTTTGATCAATTTAGCCTTGCCTAAAATAAAATCTATAGACATAAAACACTTGATGCATTTCAAAAAATGAATTTAAACAGTTAACCTAGATAAATGCGCGCTGTTAGACGAATATCCAATCGCTTGCGTGGAGAGTGGAAGCAAAAAGTGCTTTGCAGGACCTGGAAGCGCCAGCGCAATCACTTGCATTTTTTTTCTTAAAAACAGTGGAAACCTAAAATACGCCATCATTTTTAGCATAGCTTCTGGGTATGCAGGGTTATACAGGTGCATATAGGATAGAGTCCTACACGGGCCCAGCCCTGTCCCGAAACGCTCAGGCCCAAGCTCTGACCTTGTCCGACAACTTATCAGAACAGAGCCCGTGTTGCAGCCATTAAAATAGTTACGTTTTGGATTTTAATGGCAAAGTGACTAGATTTTGTTTAGTTTCTTTATTAATTTAATTTAGAAATATGTTTGTTAAATGCAAGCTTTCGTTTTTTAAAGTATTGACCAAGCGGCCAGCGGCAATGAGTTGAGAATGTTTGATCAATTTAGCCTTCCCTAAAATAAAATCTATAGACATAAAACACTTGATGCATTAAAAAAAATTAATTTAAACATTTAACCTAGATAAATGTGCGCTGTTAGATGCATATCCAATCGTTTGCGCAGAGAGTGGAAGCAAAAAGCGCTTTGCAGGACCTGGAAGTGCCAGCGCAGTCACGTGCATTTTTTTCTTAAAAACAGTGGAAACCTAAAATACGCCATCATTTTTGCTCATAAATGTAAGAGTAATACATCTTTTGGAACCACAAAAGGTCTACTTTTAATTGTGTGCACTTACAATATCAACAAAAGCTAAAGCTATTTTACAAAAGCATTTCTGCTTTCTCTGTCTTGCGGCGGAGCACTTCACAAAAATGATCCGAAACTCAGCGAATATTTGCCTCACAGACATGATAAATGTATCTATAGAATGCTTTAAATTATTACTTTAATTTACTAAAACAAAAGAATTAATGTAATAAAATCATGTGATATTGCTAAAGTTAATGTGAAAATTCTACTCCACCGCAAAAAAAAGTCAATGGCATCAAACCTGTCTTGAAATTTAACATGAAAAACCGCAATAAAAACGTAGGCTTCAACTCTTTTCAACTCTGATTTATGAGAAAAATAAAACAGTGCTGGCAAAGTTATAGGCTTGTTGGTTTTCTGAGGTAGGCTAAATGTTATGTTACTATTATTATGACTTATTCACAAGATGTTTTATTGATGTTTTTTAAACTCTGATCGATTTCATGAAACATTGTGTTTATTAATTTTTTTAACATGCATTCAAATATTTTTTCATTTTTATATCATGCTGCAAAAATATTAAAAAGGCAAAGATCGTTGATTCACATGCTGCTTGATCTTTTTGGCGAATATAGCTATATCACTGCAAATTAAAGTGTTTGTATTTTATCATAAAATTTACAGAATTTATAGGCTTAATGATAATGAATGGACTTAAAATCGTTAAATATTATTTCCAACCATTTATACCGTGAATAAAACAGCCTGTGAATACTCACGTAAAGTTATGTACTTAAGAAAAATCAACAAGTAAAAGGAGTAGTTCACTTTCAGAACAAAAATGTACAGATAATGTACTCACCCCTTGTCATCCAAGATGTTCATGTCTTTCTTTCTTCAGTCGTAAGGAAATTATGTTTTTTGACTAAAACATTTCAGGTTTTCTTTCCATATAATGGAGTTCTATGGTGCCCCCAAGTTTGAACTTTAAATGCAGCTTCAAATGTCTCTAAACGATCACAGTCGAGGAAAGAAGGGTCTTATCTAGCAAAACTATCAGTTATTTTCTAAAAAAAAAAAAAAAAAAAAAAATTATATAATTTTTAACCTCAAATACTCATCTTTTCCAGCTCTGTGTGTACTCTGTGTAGAGATAAAAAAAGTATATAAATTGTCAATGTTTTTAGAAAATAGATAAGACCCTTTTCTCGGCTGGGATCATTTAGAGCCCTTTGAAGCTGCATTTAAACTGCATTTTGGAAGTTCATTAAACTTAAACTTAACATAAAGCAGGGGCGGAGCGGGAGGGGGGGGGCAATTGGGCTTAAGCCCCGAATGTTTTGTCAAAAGCCCCGAATCTTTTAGGTTTTTAGCGCAATTTTCCACCGGACAAAATTGCGATTGTTAACTCATGATTTCTGTTCTGTCTGTGTGCACCAGTCTTGCACTTCTATCTACTCCTCAACCAGACCACCTAGAGACTTCGGGTTTTCGGCATTATGTTAAGGAAGGTCTAATCTCGGGAACGCACAAAAAAAAATCCAGGAAAACATTTACTATCTCTTAGTGTTGTGATCCCATGACGTGAGAAAATTGCGCTAAAACACTCACTGAGTTTTTATTACTTGTTTAAAATAACTTCAACTCTGTTTCATTTCCTCTTGTAGGCTCTACTGGGTGAATTTTTTTTTTGTTTTTTTTTTTTTTTACTGAGTACCCTAACTATCATCATTTTCCCAGATAGTGTATAGATTTTTAGGCATTCTATTATCTCAAACAGCCTGAAAAATAGTGCATTTAGCTGACGTAATTGGGAAAAAATCTATGCCCCCGGACCCCCCTAGGTTTGGGCTAAGCCCCGAATGTTTACATCGTCTGGCTCCGCCCCTGCATAGAAGTCCATTATATGGAGAGAAATCCTGAAATGTTTTCCTCAAAAAACATAATTTCTTTACGACTGAAGAAAGAAAGACATGAACTACTCATTTAACTGTGTTGGAGCCCATAATGATAGGGGGCCCGTACAATTTTTTTGCATATGGGCCCGGGGATGACTTCTACGCCACTGGTATGAAGTCAGTTTATCTGCTATAGAGAAATAACCAGAATAATAAAAATGTGCAGTAAACTGTAAAACTGTTTTGTACAGTTAAAAATAGCTGGACGTGGATGAGACCAGAAGCCAGAACCATAAAATTTACTCTTACTTTAAGAAAACGATGGATATTTTATTTCAGTTTAGGGTTGGGCCGATAGGCGATGCTAGCGTCCATAGTCGATTGTTGACAGGCATCACGATGGTAAGCCAATGTTAAAAACTACTTTCGCAATTATTATATTAGTTTATTCATTTCATTTCGCTATTAATATGAGAGGAATTAAATTCGTGCTCGGTTTTTACTTTCGCTTTTGAGATTGACGATCACACATGCTCTGTTTATACTATGAAGCGGTACCAGACATTTTACAAGATATAAGATACTTATCAGTGGCACTCAGGATCTAAAAATCATTCGTCACCTTCATATCAGTCATCTCTACTCACTCTGTTTAAGTGGTAAGTGAAATTGTATGTAGCTACTACCGCTAGCAAGCCGCTAACCATGTCCTTTTAGTGGCTCCGTTGAACACGTTATTCGAGTTTTTCACGGCGCGTCAATCGGCCATATAGCGGTACAGAATGTAAACAATGCCACTGAACCGAACGAAACGCGGATAACTGGCTGATTATTGCTGCTGAAAATGGTCAATTATTGTCATGTTTTGGGCTGTAGTAATCGGTCGGACTGGGAAAAAACATTTAGAGTACTAGACTGCCCAAAGTTATAACAAATCAAGGGGAGGAGTGCAAAAAACTGTCTGAGGAACAAAAGGCGTTTGTGTTTGGCCAAACTGAACTAGGATTTCCAGAGCAAGAATCTTGATAACATTCGTGTTTGTTCTTATCATTTCTAGTCAGGTAGGTGAAATATTAGGCTAATATCTTAATACTGCTCAGATGTATCTTTACCACCTATTAACTTTAATTTGTCAAAATATTTGCCCTTTCCAACTAAGTCCTTCTCTATATGATTTAGCATCTTCCACATGTTTTTACTGTGGTTTAGACAGCATAAGTTAGCAGAACAACCTATTCAGTAGTACATTAACCGTGCAAACAATGCTGTTGTTTACATCCGAGTGTCTCCAATATGGCTGCGTATCTGGTAACTGACCAAACCGTGACGTGTGCAAACTTCGCTTATCAAGCTCTTCAGGATCACCTAAAAAAAAAAGGCCTGGTGAATTTGCAGGACAGTTTTGAGACATTTTTGAGTGCATTTGGTGGCTGTAGTACATATAGAAAGTGTTTTTATTTTCAGTTTTGTCCTTCAGAAAGTGATGCACCTGTGGTTTGGCCTCTGTGTGGATTGAGAGTTGCGCGGCAGACAGCTGGCCCCCTACATGCAGCTGTTTGGCAGCTGCTTCCCTCTTGCATTTGTTTCGTATTAATGTATGTTTGTGTAAGCGAGTATGTGAGTGTGCTGGACGTAATAACGTGCCCTGGGAATAATAGCACAAACAGTCATTTCTTCCGCTAAAAACACAGGCACACGCACAGCCTGCATTCACACAGTCGTTGTATTTAATATTAAGTTTAGCTCACAAACTGTCCCGTTCACAGAACAACTTAACATTCATAAGTATAGAGATGCGGGGCACGCAAGTTCATGTGAAAAACACAAGTTTGTGTTTTTGTGGGGTTGTTTTCTTTCTTTGTTGTGAAAAATAGGTTTGTAGACTACACTGCCAAAACGGCTTATCTTATTTAATAATATTGTTATCTTGTTTCTAGCCAAAATATCTAAAAAGGCTTAAAATTACGATGCATTTATAAACAAAATGACATAAGATATTTAGTCTTGTTTCCAGGGGAAAAAACTAAATTAAGTGCAGTTTGCTTAAAATAAGTAAAATTATCTGCCAGTGGGGTAAAATACTCTTATTTTAAGAATATTTTACTTACCCCACTGGCAGATAATTTTACTTGTTTCCTTGGGGGGACAAAATAAAAAGAGCATTTCTTGTTTTTCATTCATTTCTTGTTTTTCATTCATTGCTTTTCTTGTAAATGCATTCTTTAGAATTAGAATTAAAAAGACTAAAAACGAGACAAAAATACTAAGATACGTCTTTTTTTGCAGTGTAAATTGTATATTTTTACATTTTGTATTTATTGTTTAATGTTGAATTTGTATTTTTTATTTAAAGAAACTTTTAAAAATAAAAAAAATTAGATGGAATGAAAATAAATAATAAAAGATATTTAAAATAATACTTAAATATTTAAAATTAAATTA
>NC_133361.1:54282356-54339828 GCF_049309525.1 Garra rufa
AACTGTTTAAGAGTTTTGGTTGGACCACAGCTTAAATCAATAGGCTCTTCAAGAATGGTGTCGCTAAAGTCATAACTATAGGCTCTGTTGACTAAACTGCCTCTGTAATGAAGGTTTATAGGCTCTCTCTGAGGGGACGAAAGCACAGTGTTTGGTGCACTAATGCTTCTAGAGCTGAAGAACTGCTTAGAGTTTCTCACGTCCTCACTGGGTTCTGAAAGGTTCCTCTTGCGGTTGAGTTTGGCGTCCATGTGATTTGGTTGGTCGCATATATCTAGCACTGTTTGTTCAGTCTCTGTAGGTGTCTCTTTTGGAAGTTCAACCTTTTTTGACTCAACAGAGCCATTCTCACGGCCTTCTGAAGGTTCACCATCAGAGAGATTGTCCGTATTCAGTGTAGATTCCTCATTGTGCCTGGTTTCCACTTCAGAAACATCCTTGTTTTTTACTTTGGATGAATGCACACCTTTGTCCATGTATTTGCTCATTACAATGACAATCCGTCCGTTTTTGTTTTTGTTCTTGATTATTTTCATCTTACTGCTGATGCTGTTAGGAAGTGCAAACTCTTTGGCACTCGTCTTGAGTGCCCGCTCTGCTTTGTTAGCGTTATCCGGCAGGCCCTTGAGCTCGATAGATAGATCTTTCACTTTACTCAAGCAGCCGGTGTCTTTGTTCCGAATCCACTTCTGTTGCAAGGCTGGAGGGAGGTTCCACCCTTTGTTGGAAGGGTCTTGAACCTTGACCTCTTTGGGTCCCACGAGTGGCGTGTCGTACATCTTGGGGTCCGGCTGGTAGTGATGATGTTTCTTGCTGTTCAGCTGGTAGAAGTGCTTCTTTTTCCCGCTTACGTGTTGTTCGACGGAGATCTCCTTGCAGCTGGGCTGGTACTGGTGGTGTTTTTTACTGTTCAGCTGGTAGTGCTGTGGCCGTGAGCGGTGGATCTGGAGCGGCTCCACTTTGGGCTGGTTTTCCTCATCCAATAATGTGTCCTGGAGACCACCCAGGATGCTTGATCTACGAGCAAACGCAGGAAGCTGGAACAAAGAGAGAAAATGTATATTGACTTCTCAAATGAACTTCAAGTTCATCCTTTGTTGATGTGTTACAGCACATTTTGAGATAATAATGGGTTTTAATATGGCTCTTGCTATGTTTTGAGCTTAGAGATGCCAATCTTATGAATTATTGATGGGTAAAACATTGAAATCAACTACAGCAGTCCATAACGGTCATCATCAAGTACATTAAGATGCATGCAGACAGTAAGGAGCCATTGGCGTACAGTTATTGATTCAAAATGAAATGGAATGGTTTTATTCAGAATAAACTAGGTCATAAATGTGCAATACTTCTGCAAAAACTGCAATTGGAATAATGAAATACCTGGACAAGGGGGTGTTTGGGTTTAGGCCCTCTTTTGCGATATCCCACCATTTGCTCCTGCCTTTCTCTGAAAATGACACATAAAAAATATACATTTGATAGTGGACCACAAAACCAGTCTTAGTTAGCGCAGGTATATTTGTAGCAATAGCCAACAATCCAATGGGGTATGGGTCAAAATTATCGAAAGTTTTCCAAAAATCATTAGGATATTAAGTAAAGATCATGTTCCATTAAGATATTTTGTAAATGTCCTACTGTAACATATAAAAATGTAATTTTTGATTAGTAATATGTATTGCTAAGAACTTAATTTGGACAACTTTAAAGGTGATTTGCTCCATATTTAGATTTTTTGCACCCTCAGATTCCTGATTTTCAAATAGTTTTATCTCAGACAAATATTGTCCTATCCTAACAAACCTTACATCTATGTTCAAAAAAGTGACCATTTTGACTGGTTCTGTGGTCCAGGGTCACTATTTTCAACTTACATTGAATATTTACAAAACTTTTGGGTTTAAGAACAAGCTAAAATGCTTAATGGAACATTCACTAATCCATTAATGTGTAGCAGAACCAATATTCTCATTCACTCTTGAAATTAAAAGTTCTTTATTGGAATCTACAGTTCCATTAAGAACCTTCAACATCCATGGACTCTTTCCATTGTGGAAAAGGTTCTTTAGTTAATGAAAATGTTCTTCACACCAAGGTTGTTTAAGAATTTTCAACAATAGGTTCTTTGGGGAACCCAGAATGGTTCTTCTGTTGCATCAAAATCTGCAAGAACTTTTATTTTTAAGAGTGTACTTAGCAACATTTGTGCAACATTCAGATCAGAAGCCATAGTCGATCCCTTTGATCACCAGGTTACAACACAAAACAAGAGCACAAAGAGTAACATGACACTCTCAAACTTCTAGCACTGCTAAACCAGCGAGCACAACTCAAGAAACATCTTGAGAAAACTGCTATCTAAACTTAACAATTCTCTTCCTTGAGATTCTGGAATGCTTTGATACTCATTCGACTTTTATCTTCAGAAGAGAACAGTGGACTCACAGAAGGGTGTGTGAACATCACAAGACCATTGACAAAGCAGATTAGATCACAGACTTGAGTGTAGAGTGGTACGTCTACTTGTGAGAACACTGCTACTGATGTATTTTTTATATGTGACCCTGGACCACAAAACCAGTCATAAGGGTCAATTTAAAAAAAATTGAAAGCTGGATAAATATACTTTCCATTGATGTATGGTTTGTTAGGATAGGGCAATATTTGACTAAGATGCAACTTTTTGACAATCTGTGATCTGAGGGTGTAAATAACTTAAATATTGAGAAAATCACCTTTAAAGTGGTGCAAATAAAGTTCTTAGCAATGCATATTAATAATCAAAAATTAAGTTTTAATATATTTGCGGTATGAAATTTACCAAATATCTTCATGGAACATGGTCTTTACTTGATATACTAATGATTTTAGGCATAAAAGAAAATCGATAATTTTGACCCCTGCTACAAATACACCCGTGCTACTTAAGACTGGTTTTGTGGTCCAAGGTCACATATACGAATGTATGAAATTTTAGATTGAGTAACTCAATGTATATTCAGGGAGGTTATTTCCAGTGTTGCACAAAACAGTGCTCTAATTTAGTCACCTTCCAGCCCCTTTGAAATTTTAATGGGGCCCCCAGAGGGTTTGAGAGAACCACTGCCTTTAGTGCCATAGAACTGATAGGAAGAAAATTAAATCTTGTTTTGCTCAATATACAATGGCGCATTCATTTAGTACGACTAGCACTGGGTAATAACAATGGGCTGTTTCCAAAACTGGATAAAAGGCAAGCATCAAGAGAGTCTTTGTAGCAGTCAGACCTGACCCGTGGGGCTACCATTAATCTTCAGCTACACTGTGCAGGGACTTGGCCCCGCCTCCCATGACCATATATGGCCATTACCACAAGTTCAGTTATTCGTCCTCCATCTCACCTGTTTTGGAAAGCCACAAGAAGGCGCGGGTCAAGAATGTTTTCCTCGGGTTCCCATGTGTTATATCTGCAATGTTAACGAGAAAATATGACAATGTAATAAACCATATGGTAAATTCAACGCTTGTTGAGAGCAACATAGCATGTTAAGCAGATTAGCCCGTGAAAAAACACATTTGTAAGCAAAGCAAATACATATGTGAGCTTATTTACTTCCATACATAAAGTAAGGATGACATCCCCTCGCGTTAAATTTGTGATGGAATCCGTAAAAAACAGACCAGCGCGCTACCAATGTAGGATACCGGACGTTCAAACACAACATCGCTGTGCATTTACTGTTAATGTGTCTAAAAATAACGCATATAAACCAGTTAAACACTTACTTTGCTGACCATCCTCGCCACTTCACCAGATACTCGATCCTGCCCTGCAAAACGACGAAAATGCGTTGGGTACAGTAACAACAAATGTATCCTCCGCACCATTTACGGTAACGTTGGTTCTAGTTTGCGGCAGTTTTACCTTCCGAAGGCGCTTCTTTTCGATGCCCTCCACCGCGAAGACATGCTCCCCGACGGCAGGTAGATCCATTCCGTCTTTGGCGCCCGTTTGACGCGAACGAGCCAAATAAAATCTTCGCTGCAACGCTGTACTGTCTCGCGTTGTGCCACCGCTGTGGCCCAAGATTAATTTGTCCCTCACCCCTCCTCTTTCCCTCTCTCGCTCTAATTTGTCTCCACGTTAAGCGGCAGGCACTGGAAAAGCTCACTGGTGCTGCTACTACAGAAAATAGTTCATGCAATAATAAACCAAGGCAGGAGCGTGACGTCAGAGAGCGAAGAGGGGGGAGGTTGAGAACTGTGCCGAATGCAGAATATAAAGCTGTAGTGTGTGCATGAACGATGTTTGCTTGTGGTAATTAAGAACTTGGAAATATGCATGAACACAGCTTGCTGTCTTACAATCTCACTTTACATGTCTGTCTATCTATCTATCTATCTATCTATCTATCTATCTATCTATCTATCTATCTATCTATCTATCTATCTATCTATCTCTGCATTTAACAAAAAGTTATTTTTTTCGATCTATAATGTGTTTGAAACAGGTTGTGATCATCTCTATATCTGCAATGCACTATATACTTTGAAGCAACTGCTCCATTTTCCAATAGAATAAATATTCTTTAATTTTCTTTCACATGCAAAACGCTCGCAGGAACCTTAAAGAGACTATATTTACACCTTTACACGTGTCGTGTAAACGAGTTGCTCTATTAAAAGGCACCTTTAACGCCACTATAGGTAAACACTTGTTTATTGCCAGAATAGCGTACATTAATCGCTTAAAGCGTTAACATTGCTCACATGAATTACATAAAGACTCTAAATCTCTAAATTTGTCGTGTTAAAGAGTTTTTCTATTAAAGTCTCCTCAGTTAACACCAGAAGGTATGTTAACCACTGGTTTACCGCCGCTGAACGCATTAACACCTAATGGATTCCGTTTTACAGCCTATGTGAAGCAGAAATATGAGGCAAACACTCATCTTTCCCACAGGTGTAGCCTACATTTTAAATCGCATTGCCTTAAACGCAATATGTGCTGAACATCAATCATCACACCTTTATCTTTATGATTATTACCGCCAGCGAATAAAATTCAGCAACTAAAGGGTTAAAGTGAGGTTGACGCGTCAACAGCCAAGCTAATCTCCATATATGGCCATGAAATAGAAAGCGCAAATATATCGGGTTCTTGCGGTTTTAATGTATTTATTACATTTACACTGAAATGTTCACACGAAAAAACAAAATGTCTCACATTTATTTGGATGAAAAGTGAGTTCTGATGAGGAGAAATTGATCGTCGTGCTTTTCTCCTCAGAGGAACACACCCTGCTGCGGTAGAAACAGACAGTAGAAAATGGTTGAATATATTAACGACGGGGATTGGTGGCTCTTCACCTGCTGTTATTTGAATATCGATGACAGGTAGTTGAAGTTTAATTTTTAATAATGTAAGGGTTTAAATTGAGCCCACCAGGAGGTGATTTATTTAGAAAATGAATCAGCACAACTTCCACGTATGCCACATCCAATATTCATCTCGTTTAATCGACAGCATGCAGTAGTTAACATAACTATTCATGCAGCAAAATCCAAAAAAATATTCAGTGCTGTTACCTTTTTGGTCAGACTCAGTCTGAAACCATTTTCTCAGATATTGCTGTTCAATTTCATACAGGATGGAGCAGAATCTGTTTGTGTTATCAGTGAAATTAGTAATGGTCAACACATCCCCAATAGAAACCATCACAGAAATTCTAAGGGTTTCACTACAAATACCATTACAATCATTAAAAACCATCAACTTTTAACCATTTCAAACATTAAAAATGTTTTTCTGTAGTGTGTTTTGGGATATATTCCATTGGGATGTAGTGGTTTTGACAAGCCACCAATAGAAGGCGACCAATTACCAGTAGAAACCCACAGGGTCCATTACAGTTTCCATTAAAACCAATAAGAAGTCTCATTATAACCAGTAAAACCATTACAAATTTTGTGATGTGCCTATTGTTTTTTTCAGCCGGGATCTGAATATGCATACCCCACTTTGTAGTATTCAAAAAAGAGCAACTCAAATTTGAGACCCTGGACCACGAAACCAGTCATAAGGGTCAATTTTTTAAATCGATTTATACATCATAAAGCTGAGCTTTCCGTTGATGTATGGTTTGTTGGGATAGGACAATGTTTGGCCGAGATACAACTATTTGAATATCTGGAATGCACAGCATATTACTAATCAAAAATTAGTGTTTTAAAATACTTATGGAAGGGAATTTACAAAATATCTTCATGGAACATGATCTTTAACTAATATCCTAATGATTTTTGGCATAAAATCTATAATATTGACCCATACAATGTATTGTTAGCCATTGCTACAAATATACCCGTGCTACTTATGACTGGTTTTGTAGCACGGTTTTGTCCAGTGTCACATTTGTATATTTGGATATGAAGTATTTATAAAACAGTACTCCAACAATATCCAGAAGACATCCTACTTCCACTGAGATTCTTATGTTTGCAGCCTATTGATGTACATTGAGCCACACTCTTTATTGGAACTGATGGTTATAGAAACTTTAACATCCATTGGACAAACGTTCTTTATAGTGGAAAATGTGGTTTCTTAGATCATTAAAATGTTCTTTACACCAAGAAAATAACTATTTTCTTTTAAGCTTCTTTTGAAAACTCAAATTGACTATTCGGTGGCATTGCTTTGAAAAACACTTTTGGAACCTTCATTTTTTTCTTAAGATTGCAGGTGGATCTTTTCAAGTTACAGGGACCAAGAAAGTTGTTCCTCATGGTTAAATTGCACTTGTTTAAATTATTTACATACGGCACAGGTTGAAGAACCTAAAGACCAAAAGACAATACCAACATAGCAGATACAGTGTGCCTGGGAATATATTTATACTACACAATGAGAAATTCTTCATCAAATTCAGTACATCATCTAAGTGCACAGGAATTCCAGACACATGATAATGACAATGACCTTAACCATTTCAAGAGTGCTCTGGTTGGCAGCAAAAGACAGTTGACTGGATGGAAACCTCTCAAAGAGATCTTAAACTGTGATTGTTGCAGAGCTTTTCCATGTATGGAAACTCATTCACAGAACACCCAAAATAGGGGTTCCACATATTGAGTGCCAGGCACCAAAGCGCTAAAGAAAGAAAGGGATTGAAAAAGAGAGGGAGAGAGAGCAGTGTGTGCCAGACTATAAGTGTAGCCTCCATTGCCCAACCAAGCGTCGCATTTATCCCGCTATAAAGGGTCATGGAAGAGGATTGGTCGAGGGCTGGAAGGGTATTAGAAAATGTTAAGAGGGGCCTACAGGCAGTCTATCTCAGCTCAGTGGAAGCTCATTAAATCTCAGGATCATAATGAGCCGATATCAAAACCGCATGCAAAGTAACAGAAAATAGAGTTTTCTTTACAAAAATTGTGCTGTATTCAAAGATTATAAAGATTTTCCAAATAACAAAGCCTTAAGACAGAAATGTGATTACATCAGAAAGTCATTTCCAATTTATTCTTCGTAGCTCCAAAGCATTTTGCGGGCAGTCAGAATGCATCCATGTAATTTTCTCCCAGCGCTGCAAGCTTCAACCGCCATTATTTTTCAATTATTACACGATTGGTCAGATAAAATATAGTGTCTTGGTTAATTTTCTGCCTTTTATCAATTACTGAGACGCGCTCTCTATGTCGTTGTCATGCACGTCGCTGGTAGGAGTGTCTGCTCATCAGAAAGTACCATGCATGCCGCTTCTCTATACCCCCAGAGCACATGAAGGGGGTTGGGATTGTCGGCTGAGGGGGAGGGGGTCCAAAACAGACAGCGGAGTTCCCCAGGGTGCAGAGGGATCTGGCAGGACTGCAGTGGCTGACCTGTCAATACTATATCATGCAATGAAGCATGCTCTCTCCTCCATCCATCTACACTGACTGCCTTTGGTCTAAAATACTGTATGCTGTCAGTAAAGATATATGAAGTAGTGGGACAGCTTAATATGGGCTGGTGGTGGGGCATCACAGGACAATCGCCTTTGAAGTTGTCCAAATGAAGTTCTTAGCAATGCATATTATTAATAAAAATTAAGTTTTAATATATATATACGGTAGGACATTTACAAAATATCTACTTAGTATCCTAATGATTTTTGGCATAAAAGAAAAATTTATCATTTTGACCCATATACAATGTATTTTTGGCAATTGCTACAAAAACCTGTGCTACTTAAGACTGATTTTGTGATAATATCTCATTTTTTTCCTCTTCAGCAAGTGGTTAATATGGAGACTATTTCTTAAAAATGATAGTTCATTCCAAAATAAACATTGAGTCATTATTTACTCACCCTCATGTCATGCCAAACTTGTAAGACTTTCTTTCTTCTGTGGAAGACAAAAGAAGATATTTAGAAGAAACAGTTTCGCTTCCCATTTGTTTCCATTGCATGGACAAAAATAAAAAATAAAAAAATAAAATACAATGAAAGCCAACAGGAACCAAAACTGGTTTGCTACCAATATAGAAGTCATGCAGGTTTGAAGATGGCATGATTTTAAACACTATTCTAACTTTTTTTTGGAATATCCCTTAGACGAGACCCTGAAATCATTCAAAACCAAAAAGAAGATATTGTGAAAAGGTCTGTGTTTTTGTCCATACACTGAAAGTCAAAGGGATCAAATGTTGTTTGGACCCTAATGTTCTTTAAAAGATCTTCTCTTGTATTTCAGAGGAAAGAAATGCAGGTTTGTGTTGATATGAAGGTAAATAAATAATGATATTTATTTATTTATAATGAAATAAATAGTTTTTATTTGTGGCTGTACGCTCTTAAAAAGGAGATTACAAAAGAGGTTTTCATAGAGGTGCAAAAGAAGAACCATACTGAGTTCAACAAACAACCTTTGGCTTTGAACAGTGTTTTAATATACATTTCTCTCAGTATGAAAAACATTTTAATAATATGAAGAAACTTTTTCCACTTCACACTTAAAAATAAAGGTTCCAAAAGGGTGTTTTTGCAGTGATGCCATAGAAGAACCATTTTTGGTTCCCTAAAGAACCTTTCAGTGAACAGTTCTTAAAAGAAACATTTTGAAGAACATTTTAGAAATCTAAAGAGCCTTTCCTCTATAAAAAAAAAAACATTTCTGCATTTGAAAGATTACATGGATGTTCAAGGTTAAATAAAGAACATTTATTCTTGAGAGTGCATAAAAAACGTTTGTGCAATGTTACCATGGATGTTAAAGGTTCTTTATGGAACCATTGATGCCATGAAAGCAAATTTGATTATTTGCGCGATTAGATTACATGCAATGTCAACGCAAAGATGTAAATAGACACAAATTCGAGCCAAGCGACACAACTGGCGCGGACGCGCAATACATGCCTCAATCGCGTCCTATGCGCACGTTGAAATATTTCGACTCTAGCTGAAAATATGCATTAGGAGCTGTCATGTAACCAATTCAGTGAAGAGCTTATTGACACTTCTAGTTTGCCTGGTTGTATCAGAAAATGGAGAACAGCATTATTTTCTTCACTCCAGTGACACGAAAAACATCCCGTGAGTAATCTAGAACGATACCGCGACGCAAATATTGGCTTCACTTTTGGCGCGCACACACACCATATGTGACTCTGGACCACAAAACCAGTCATTAGGGTACATTTTTTGAAACCGAGAGTTATACATCATAAATAAATAAGCTTTCCATTGATGTATTGTTTGTTAGGATAGAACAATATTGAAAAACTAGAATCTGATGGTGCAAAAAAAATCTAAACACTGAGAAGATCACCTTTAAAGTTGCTTAGCAAGTTTTTATATATTTTACGGCGGGGAATTTACAAAATATCTTCATGGAACATGATCTTTACTTAATATCCTAATGATTTTTGTCATCAAGGAAAAATCAAAAATCATGGCCCATATACAGTGTATTTTTGGCTATTGCTACAAATATACCCATGCTACTTTAAGATTGGTTTTGTGGTCCAGGGTCACATATGTTTAGATGTTTGTCTTCATAAATACACTGAAATGGCATGGTAACATCTAAATTAACCGGTCTGATCTTAAGTCACAATTATTATTTGGTATTACTGAATCAAAATGAAAACACTAGGCTACAGTAACTAATTGTATATAAATAGCTAACATTTTCAGGTTGCCACTTTGTACTCTAGTAATGTAACCTCTATATGTTCAAGAGCTTCAGAAGAACAACAACGTCTCAATCAGCCTCGGAAAAGCCTGCAATTAAAGTCAGCATTCTCAATATGATCTCAAACATTTCTCAAAATCTCAGTAGACCACTCACAGTTCTTTACCCTTATGTCATATCAATGATCTTCTCAATTGCACTTTGAATTCTCCTAGGGAATTTCTGGAGAAACCTCAAAGGCAAAGTTAACACATAAATAAAACATAACTGAGATATCCATTATGTCTCCTGCAACCTCTGAGCAATAAAATGTTCCCCTGGGCAGTGTCATGCAAATCTAGATTGGCGTATATCTGTATATCTGGCTTTGCCCTTCTCTTCCGCATCTCTCGGGAAAGACAATCTGACTGTTTTCCTTGCATTTTAATTTTGATTATCCTGGCAGCGGAGCTTAAGGTATCCTCCATCCGCCTCAGCCTTGGTCTCAGGGTCACTGTGTCTATTTCACAAAGCAACCTTGAGGTCCTGGTGCCTGATAACCATAACGCCGATGTTACAGCACAGCGCATTCACTTGGGCAGATGAAACCAATCGCACACATAATAAAACGACGATCGTGGATGTGCCAGGGAAGATGAAGCATATTAAAAAAGAATATCTCGAACAAACGGTGATAGGATAAATGGACAATGCAATGCGGTTTAATGTGGTGCTCCATCTATATGGAAATGCGGGCATGTAGGAATCTGCCAGGGAATGTCGAGTAGACTGATTGGATGGGGGTGTTTTGTTTCAAACTATGATTTAAAAGATACAATCAGATGGAATCACAATGAAGATGGTGGAATGTAGAATTATCAAGAAAGATTATAGTGTTTCCCTTTTTAAAACAAACAACAGGTTTATTTTTAAAATTAAAAGTTTTGCTTCTAATGCAAAATATATATTGCATTAGAAAATCGGAAAATGAACTCAAACTCAAAAAGGTAAGCAAATAGTCACAGAGGTCAAAACTTGTTTTTGTTTCAAACTAGCTACTTTGGATAACACTATCGCATGTTATATTGACTGTAATTCCCTCTGCACATCCAACACATTTGCCTGAGCACATCTGATGGTTATTTAAAGAGATAGCCATGGATTTTTCATTCCCATTGAAGATAATGGTAAATCAATAAGCTTGTATTCGAATCATCCAGCTGATGAGGTGTACAAAGGCAAACAGAGGTAAAAACACAATAAATATTTATTTCCTTTCAAATAAATGCTTTGCGATGTTTAAAATATTATTTTCCAGCTCAAATTTTCTATATGCGAGTTACTTGCTAAATTGCAATATGGGTCACAATAGCCGTCGGTCATAAATCAATATGAGAGTGAAGAAGTTTACAAGCACAGCTCAATTACAGCATGAACGCCTCTGGAAAACATAGATGGAGGTGTTCTGGTTTGCTGTTTTTTTTTCTCACAATTAATTCCTTTTGCTGGCAGGCCTTTGACATTAGATTCTATAGGCCAGACTTCAGTTTCCCCGGCTCTTTTTGATTCTCTGTGCATCAAACACAACATATGGATTCTGTCGGACTATATATATAAATGATTCTTTTCAATCTATTTTCTTGTTCTTTCCCCCGGCACTGTTTCATCTTCCAGTGACATATCTTTTATCCTCCGGGCCACGTGAATTCCCTGCTGTTGTATAAGATACACATAGTGAAGCAGAATAAGCCCATGTTTACAAAACCCTCACTCGTGAGCTTATTCTTGCTGTTTCTAGAGCTGGGAGGAGGGCACATGCTTACAAACAGCACTGACGCAGGTACGACGCAGAGCGCTGAAACAAAGGCTTTGTTCTGACCTCTATCCCCTATAGCCTGTCACAGCATCCAGCCACGGGAGTCCTTCAGCCCTCAGTGCAGGGCGACTGTTCTCCTCTGCTGGGGTTTCACAAATATCTGCCGCACAAAAACAATCACGACTGCAGTGCTGAAACTCCCCTATGAGAGAATGGAAATCTGTGCTGGAAAAAAACAACATAAACATTAAGAAATACTGACATCCTTTCCTAAAATGAGCACTTTTGCATCTATCTATCTATTTATCTATAGTGAGGGGGGAATTATTTGATCCCCTGCTAATTTTGTACTTTTGCCCACTGACAAAGAAATTATAAATCTATAATTTTAATGGAAGGTTTATTTGAACAGTTAGAGGCAGAATAACAAATAAGTAAGAAAAATGCATTGCAAAAAAAGTCAGAAATTGATTTGCATTTAATAAGCGAAATAAGTGTTTGATCCCTTATCAGTCAGCAAGATTTCTGGCTCCCAGGTGTCTTTTATACAGGTCATGAGCTGAGAGTAGGAGGACTCTTTAATGAAGTGCTCCTAATCTCAGCTTGTTACCTGTGTAAAAGACACCTGTCCACAGAAGCAATCAATCAATCAATCAATCAGACTTCAAACTCTCCACCATGACCAAGACCAAAGAGCTGTCCAAGGATGTCAAGGAGAAGATTGTAGACCTACACAAGGCTGCAGTGGGCTACAAGTAGAGGTCGACCGATGTATCGGTTTTGCCGATTAATCGGCACCGATAGTTGATTGGCCGAACTATCGGTTATCGGCAAAAATCCTTGCCGATAGTTTTTCCGGGTTGCGTTCTTTGCTGAAGCGGCTCACGCTCCGCTGTCATGGAGTATGAGAGGTTAAGCCCTAGACCAATGTTTAATGCCAGGATTGTTACCATATATTTGTATTGATTTATATCCAGCTGTTCATATTCTTAGCCAGCAAAGTTGCAGGTGTAAAGACATGAGAAAGCAAACTGTGTTCATTCAGCCGACAAAAACAGTCACAGCGCGCCATAGTTTTACATTACACATCTTTCCTACATGGTTCATAAAGACTTGACCCTGTGCTGGAAAATTGAGTATTGTGCATTTAAGCAAACTATTTGTATTTCTGTAGCTCTAATTAAGTCTGTATGCTTAATACAGAGCTATAATTTATGTTTTAGCCTTTTCTTCAGGCCGTTAAAGCATGGTGAGTTTGCATCTTGTTACGCACTTTATTTCACAATGCCATTTTCCTGTTCCTATTTGATTTTAATAACTGATCAACAAAAATATCTATTAAAAATTAAGATAAAAATAATACAAAACGAAATTCGTTAAAGAAGGGATTTTCCACAAATAAAAACGTACGAAGTTGTCAAAAATTGTGTCTGACCCTCTCCAATTCTCCTGGCGTATTGCCGTCCAATTCATACCACGTCCTTTATGACATTTACAAATTACACAAACTTCTTTCGTAATTAACATATTAAACTGAAACAAAACAAAAACAAATAATATTTTAACATGAATGTAAAACAAAAAAGAAATTGTTTCTGAAATGGCTGCAATATAGATCGCACTTTCTCTTTCCGTTTCATGTTTAAACTAACCTTTGCCGCTTTTTTGATCATTCTTGAAGTAAACATTTGCCCGTTTGGTGATTAAATAAACTGTTTTAGATTTATGCTTGAACTATACAACGCGTCCTGTGTGTGTGTGATACCTGCAAGTTGTCCGCGCAACACAGCGCTGCACTTTTGTTCGGTTTCATTAAAGGGTGGGTGAAAAATAGATTCTCCGACGCACCTCAATCCTCTCTTCAATGAGCGTGTGTTTTTCCCGCATATGGCACGCGCGCGCGCCAGAAACGCGGCTGGCTTCATTGCACAGAATTTCCACAGTGAGCTAAGTGTATTGTTTGACAGTGTGAGCTATCAATCACAGTTTTTGACTTTACATGTGCCTTCATTTCTGCCGTTTATAATGCAGTACTATTAGATGCACTGACAGACTTTCAATTGCTCTTTGTGTTTGTTCGTCCTAAAAAGCTTGATTGCAGATGCAGTTAAATGCACTTGGATTTTCAAATACTTTTATACGAAACTGATGTACACACAGTCAGTTATGTTTTCAGAGCAGGACAAAACATCTGATACATCGAAATAGATCTGTGCATTCGTTTGAATGCAGCCTGTTAAAGCTGCCTCTGTCTGATCTCATCTGTAATAATCAAACGAAAAAGAAAAAAACTATTTCTGTAAACTTGCCGACACTTAAAGAACACTAATTTTAAATAAGTAATTATTTTAAAAAGCAGCCTGCTTATATAATAAAAAAAAATGTTAAAATTTAAAGATTCCCACCCCTTTACAATGAGCCCATTTGTAACATCAACTAAGATTGATGAAAGCTGTAGAATAGAAGTGTTGTTCCTTGTTAGAGTGTTAATTTCAACATTTACTGATATATTGTAAAATTTCGAAGTTCATTTTGTTAACATTAATGAACTATGAAATAACTTTAATGATCAATTTATAATTAATATTAATATTTATTCATTTACAAAGTATGGTTTAGTATTTATTTTTTTAATAGTAGAGCACTATTTTAGTTGGCCTTCGATATCCATTTTCAAAAACTATCGGTTAATTAATCGGTATCGGCCAGCCTGGTCCAACCTAGCTATCGGTATCGGTAAAAACCAATATCGGTCGACCTCTAGCTACAAGACCATCGCCAAGCAGCTTGGTGAGAAGATGCCAACAGTTGGTGCGATTATTCGCAAATGGAAGAACCACAAAATAACTGTCAGTCTCCTTCGGTCTGGTGCTCCATGCAAGATCTCACCTTGTGAAGTTTCAATGAGCATGAGAACTGTGAGGAATCAGCCCAGAACTACATGGGAGGATCTTATCAATGATCTCAAGGCAGCTGGGACCATAGTCACCAAGAAAACAATTGGTAACACACTACACCATAAAGGACTGAATCCTGCAGCGTGTGCAAGGTCCCCCTGCTCAAAAAAAGCAGATATACAGGCCCGCCTGAAGTTTGCCAATGAACATCTGAATGATTCAGAGGAGAACTGGGTGAAAGTGTTGAGGTTAGATGAGACCAAAATTAAGCTCTTTGGCATCAACTCAACTCGCTGTGTTTGGAGGAGGAGGAATGCTGCCTATGACTCCAAGAACACCATCCCCACCATCAAACATGGAGGTGGAAACGTTATGCTTTGCGGGTGTTTTTCTGCTAAAGGGACAGGACAACTGTACCGCATCAAAGGGACGATGGACAGGGCCATGTACTGTCAAATCTTGGGTGAGAACCTCCTTCCCTCAATGGCGTGACAATGACCCAAAACACACGGCCAAGGCAACAAAGGAGTGGCTCAAAAAGAAGCACATTAAGGTCCTAGAGTGGCCCAGCCAGTCTCCAAACCTTAATTCCATAGAAAATCTGTGGAGGGAGCTGAAGGTTCAAGTTGCCAAGTGTCAGCCTCGAAGACCTTAATGACTTGGAGAGGATCTGCAAAGATGAACAGGACAAAATCCCTCCTGAGATGTGTGCAAACCTGGTGGCCAACTACAAGAAACATCTGACCTCTGTGATTGCCAACAAGATTTGCCACCAAGTGCTAAGTCATGTTTTGCGAAGGGGTCAAATACTTATTTCACTCATTAAAAGGCAAATCAATTTATAACTTTTTTGAAATGCGTTTTTCTGGATTTTTCTGTTGTTATTCTGTCTCTCACTGTTCAAATTAGGGATGCTCCGATCCGAATCGGCCGATCATGCTTGCGCGTTTTGTCAGTAAAGCCGGTTCTGTAATCAGCGGTAAATGCCATCAGGTGCGTGATTTCACGTTGAGCCGTATATACTACACACAGCCGTTGTTTACCGACGAGCTGCGCATATCCATGTTCATTATCAGTGTGAATGTGCGCAGCTCGTCAGTGAAAAACGGCTGTGTGTAGTATATACGGCTCAACGTGAAATCACGCACCTGATGGCATTTACCGCTGATGATCGGCCGATTCAGATCGGAGCATCCCTAGTTCAAATAAACCTACCATTAAAATTATAGACCGAACATTTCTTTGTCAGCGGGCAAACATACAAAATCATCAAATCAAATAAATTTTCCCTCACTGTATCTATTTCTCTATCTCTCTGTTTCTCTTTCTGTCTCTCTTTCAATCCATCATTTGATTATCTGTCTCTCTTTCCATCCGTCATTTGTCTATCTGTATAGCACTTGTCTATCTATCTGTTTCTCTGTCCATCCGTCAGTTGTCTGTCTGTCTGTCTGTCTGTCTATCTATCTATCTATCTGTCCGTATGTCCATGTGACCATTAATACACTGTGGATTAAAAACACATTAAACTGTCAGTTGCATTAAGCTGTCAGACATTTGTACATGCTGTTATTTATAACTACATTTATAATATTAGACAGAAATTGAAGCAGAAATGAGAAGCCATGATTAGTATGCAGCACTGTAGAAGAAGCCAAATTAATGTCCTCTATATTAGATACAGAGAAATATTACTATTGATCAAGACGAGCAAAACAGGCCTATTATCGATTCACTTTGACACCACAACCATGTATTAGTCAATATAAAATTACAGTGTAATTTAAAAGTAAATGCATTTTTGCACTTTCAAAATGTGCATTCCGTTTAATCTTTAGTTTTTAGCCACATTTTTAGGGTCACAACTGCATTCGGAAAGAAACGCCTGACCGTTTCCGTGAATTTAAAAGTCACCAAGGTGCAGCTGATGACTAAGAAGTCTGAATACACACCCAATGGAAAGAAAAACACACAACAAGATGAAATCAGTGGCTCGCGCAGCTTCTCTCAACAGCCACGTGCTCTGGCCTTATTAAAATGCATAAGAGCAAATGAGATTTGGGAAGCTGCTGGAAGATGCTGCGTATAATCCACTTTTCTCCATTTCATACCGGAAAGGGTTTGGACGCAGCATTGATGTGCTCAGCCGCCACCTCTGAGTCATTAATATTCATTGATGATGTTTCTCCCGCTGCGAGTGGCGGATATTGTGATTATGAAGATTTGGCTGTGTGAGGGTGGGCTGTGGAATTCGAGGGGTGGGGGTGTCGTGGCTAAAGGCGTAGAGAGATGTTCATTATCCTTCAGGAGATGAGTCACAAACACTCCTGAACATCATGACTCACCGAAGCCTGTAATCCTGCTCACATCTATCAGCAGCACAATCCTCAAACTTCAAACAAAAGGATGACACATGTTTGAAAGAGGTACTTGAGCTCTTCCTACAGAATTATATGGTTCTTCTGCATGTTGGTGATGAACGCTCATTTACATTTATTCATTTTGCAGATGCTTTTATCTAAAGCGACTTACAAATGAGGAAAAACACAGGCATATTGTCATAAAGAAGACAACAGCAGTGCCAGAATAGTAAAATCCTTTCATAAACCACAATAACTCTGTGTAAGTGAAACGAGTAATTTAATTTTATTGCAATAAATGTAAAATAACCAGTTTTTTAAGGTTAGGAATTCTCTCTCTTTCTATGTACATATATATACATATATAGCAAAAACAGCAATATTGTGAAATATGTTTACTATTTAAAATAACTGCTTTCTATTTGAATATATTTTAAAATATAATTTATTCCTGTTATTAAAACAGAAATTTCAGCATCATTACTCCAGTCTTCAGTGTCACATGATCCTTCAGAAATCATTCTAATATGCTGATTTACTGTTCAAGAAACGTTTATTATTATTTTTTTTTTTATTATTATTATTATCAATATCTAATATTTATTCTTTGATAAATAGAAAGATCCAAAGATCAGCATTTATCTGAAATAAAATGCTTTTGTAACATTATACACTATACCATTCAAAAGTTTGGAGTCAGTATAATTAGTTTTTTTCTTTTGGGTTTTGGAAAAGAAATTATAGAAATTAATACTTTTATTTAGCAAGGATGCTTTAAATTGATCAAAAGTGATGATAAATATATTTATAATGTTACAAACTATTTATATTTCAGATAAATGCTGTTCTTCTGAACTTTCTATTCATCAGAGAAACCTGAACAAATCTACTCAGTTGGTTTTAATATGATAATAATAATAATACAGTTAAAATGTTTTGCAAATGTTCAGCAAATCAGAATATTAGAATGATTTCTGAAGGATCATGTGCCATGCTAAAAATTCAGCTTTGAAATCACAGGAATTTAGTCATTTTATTAATTTAGCATTTTATTTTTTATTCTCTGTTCTCATTTTAGTTAAAATTTTAGTAATTTTAGTAATTTTTTAGTAATGTTTGTTATTATTTATGTAATATGTCTATATTTTTTAGTTTTTATAATTATATATATATATATATATATATATATATATATATATATATATATATATATATATATATATATATTTCATTTTTAGTTATTTTAGTACATGAAAATGAGACATCTTGACATGACAACTATCTCTAATAAAAAAATATGTTTTTGCATATTTTATTTTAATTGGATTAAATAAATAATAATAATGGGTTAATTATATTTAAGTATTATTTTAAATATCTTTTATTATTTATTTTCATTCCATCAATTTTTTTTTTTTAAAGTTTCTTTAAATAAAAAATACAAATTCAACATTAAACAATAAATACAAAATGTAAAAATATACAATTTACACTGCAAAATAAGACTTATCTTAGTATTTTTGTCTCGTTTTTAGTCTTTTTAATTCTAATTCTAAAGAATGCATTTACAAGAAAAGCAATATGACATACAATATTTTGTCTTGTTTTAAGAAAAATGCTCTTTTTATTTTGTCCCCCCAAGGAAACAAGTAAAATTATCTGCCAGTGGGGTAAGTAAAATATTCTTAAAATAAGAGTATTTTACCCCACTGGCAGATAATTTTACTTATTTTAAGCAAACTGCACTTAATTTAGTTTTTTCCCCTGGAAACAAGACTAAATATCTTATGTCATTTTGTTTATAAATGCATCGTAATTTTAAGACTTTTTAGATATTTTGGCTAGAAACAAGATAACAATATTATTAAATAAGATAAGCCGTTTTGGCAGTGTAGTCTACAAACCTATTTTTCACAAAAAAGAAAGAAAACAACCCCACAAAAACACAAACTTGTGTTTTTCACATGAACTTGCGTGCCCCGCATCTCTATACTTATGAATGTTAAGTTGTTCTGTGAACGGGACAGTTTGTGAGCTAAACTTAACATTAAATACAACGACTGTGTGAATGCAGGCTGTGCGTGTGCCTGTGTTTTTAGCGGAAGAAATGACTGTTTGTGCTATTATTCCCAGGGCACGTTATTACGTCCAGCACACTCACATACTCGCTTACACAAACATACATTAATACGAAACAAATGCAAGAGGGAAGCAGCTGCCAAACAGCTGCATGTAGGGGGCCAGCTGTCTGCCGCGCAACTCTCAATCCACACAGAGGCCAAACCACAGGTGCATCACTTTCTGAAGGACAAAACTGAAAATAAAAACACTTTCTATATGTACTACAGCCACCAAATGCACACAAAAACGTCTCAAAACTGTCCTGCAAATTCACCAGGCCTTTTTTTTAGGTGATCCTGAAGAGCTTGATAAGCGAAGTTTGCACTTACGTCACGGTTTGGTCAGTTACCAGATACGCAGCCATATTGGAGACACTCGGATGTAAACAACAGCATTGTTTGCATGGTTAATGTACTACTGAATAGGTTGTTCTGCTAACTTATGCTGTCTAAACCACAGTAAAAACATGTGGAAGATGCTAAATCATATAGAGAAGGACTTAGTTGGAAAGGGCAAATATTTTGACAAATTAAAGTTAATAGGTGGTAAAGATACATCTGAGCAGTATTAAGATATTAGCCTAATATTTCACCTACCTGACTAGAAATGATAAGAACAAACACGAATGTTATCAAGATTCTTGCTCTGGAAATCCTGGTTCAGTTTAGCCAAACACAAACGCCTTTTGTTCCTCACACAGTTTTTTGCACTCCTCCCCTTGATTTGTTATAACTTTGGGCAGTCTAGTACTCTAAATGTTTTTTCCCAGTCCGACCGATTACTACAGCCCAAAACATGACAATAATTGAACATTTTCAGCAGCAATAATCAGCCAGTTATCCGCGTTTCGTTCGGTTCAGTGGCATTGTTTACATTCAGTACCGCTATATGGCCGATTGACGCGCCGTGAAAAACTCGAATAACGCGTTCAACGGAGCCACTAAAAGGACATGGTTAGCGGCTTGCTAGCGGTAGTAGCTACATAAAATTTCACTTACCACTTAAACAGAGTGAGTAGAGATGACTGATATGAAGGTGACGAATGATTTTTAGATCCTGAGTGCCACTGATAAATATCTTATATCTTGTAAAATGTCTGGTACCGCTTCGTAGTATAAACAGAGCATGTGTGATCGTCAATCTCAAAAGCGAAAGTAAAAACCGAGCACGAATTTAAAGGCAATTTCAGTGCCTCACATATTAATAGCGAAATGAAATGAATAAACTAATATAATAATTGCGAAGGTACTTTTTAACATTGGCTTACCATCGTGATGCCTGTCAACAATCGACTATGGACGCTAGCATCGCCTATCGGCCCAACCCTAAACTGAAATAAAATATCCATCGTTTTCTTAAAGTAAGAGTAAATTTTATGGTTCTGGCTTCTGGTCTCATCCACGTCCAGCTATTTTTAACTGTACAAAACAGTTTTACAGTTTACTGCACATTTTTATTATTCTGGTTATTTCTCTATAGCAGATAAACTGACTTCATACCAGTGGCGTAGAAGTCATCCCCGGGCCCATATGCAAAAAAATTGTACGGCCCCCTATCATTATGGGCTCCAACTCGGTTAAATGAGTAGTTCATGTCTTTCTTTCTTCAGTCATAAAGAAATTATGTTTTTTTGAGGAAAACATTTCAGGATTTCTCTCCATATAATGGACTTCTATCTATGGACTTCTTTGGAAGTTTTTGGAAGAATTTGGAAGTTTAATGAACTTCCAAAATGCAGTTTAAATGCAGCTTCAAAGGGCTCTAAATGATCCCAGCCGAGAAAGGGTCTTATCTATTTTCTAAAAACATTGACAATTTATATACTTTTTTTTTATCCCTACACAGAGTACACACAGAGCTGGAAAAGATGAGCATTTAAGGTTAAAAATTATATAATTTTTTTTTTTTTTTTTTAGAAAATAACTGATAGTTTTGCTAAGACCCTTCTTTCCTCGACTGTGATCGTTTAGAGACATTTGAAGCTGCATTTAAAGTTCAAACTTGGGGGCACCATAGAAGTCCATTATATGGAAAGAAAACCTGAAATGTTTTCCTCAAAAAACATAATTTCCTTACGACTGAGGAAAGAAAGACATGAACATCTTGGATGACAAGGGGGTGAGTACATTATCTGTACATTTTTGTTCTGAAAGTGAACTACTCCTTTAACTTGTTGATTTTTCTTAAGTACATAACTTTACGTGAGTATTCACAGGCTGTTTTATTCACGGTATAAATGGTTGGAAATAATATTTAACGATTTTAAGTCCATTCATTATCATTAAGCCTATAAATTCTGTAAATTTTATGATAAAATACAAACAATAAATGTGTTTTTACACTCTTTAATTTGCAGTGAGATGGCTATATTCGCCACAGATCAAGTGGCATGTGAATCAACGATCTTTTCCTTTTTAATATTTGCAGCATGATATAAAAATGAAAAAAATATTTGAATGCATGTTACAAAAATTTATAAACACAATGTTTCATGAAATCGATCAATCAGAGTTTAAAAAACATCAATAAAACATATTGTGAATAAGATAGTAACATAATAATCATAATAATAGTAACATAACATTTAGCCTACCTCAGAAAACCAACAAGCCTATAACTTTGCCAGCACTGTTTTATTTTTCTCATAAATCAGAGTTTTTTTATTGCGGTTTTTCATGTTAAATGTCAAGACAGGTTTGATGCCATTGACTTTTTTTGGGGGGTGGAGTAGGCAGAATTTTCACATTAACTTTAGCAATATCACATGATTTTATTACATTAATTATTTTGTTTTAGTAAATTAAAGTAATAATTTAAAGCATTCTATAGATACATTTATCATATAATGTCTGTGTCATGTCTGTGAGGCAAATATTCGCTGAGTTTCGGATCATTTTTGTGAAGTGCTCCGCCGCAAGACAGAGAAAGCAGAAATGCTTTTGTAAAATAGCTTTAGCTTTTGTTGATATTGTAAGTGCACACAATTAAAAGTAGACCTTTTGCGGTTCCAAAAGATGTATTACTCTTACCTTTATGAGCAAAAATGATGGCGTATTTTAGGTTTCCACTGTTTTTAAGAAAAAATGCACGTGACTGCGCTGGCACTTCCAGGTCCTGCAAAGCGCTTTTTGCTTCCACTCTCTGCGCAAACGATTGGATATGCATCTAACAGCGCACATTTATCTAGGTTAAATGTTTAAATTATTTTTTTTAATGCATCAAGTGTTTTATGTCTATAGATTTTATTTTAGGCAAGGCTAAATTGATCAAACATTCTCAACTCATTGCCGCTGGCCGCTTGGTCATTACTTTAAAAAACGAAAGCTTGCATTTAACAAACATATTTCTAAATTTTAATTAATAAAGAAACTAAACAAAATCTAGTCACTTTGCCATTAAAATCCAAAACGTAACTATTTTAATGGCTGCAACACGGGCTCTGTTCTGATAAGTTGTCGGACAAGGTCAGAGCTCGGGCCTGAGCGTTTCGGGACAGGGCTGGGCCTGTGTAGGACTCTATCCTATATGCACCTGTATACCCTGCATACCCAAGCTATGCTAAAAATGATGGCGTATTTTAGGTTTCCACTGTTTTTAAGAAAAAAATGCAAGTGATTGCGCTGGCGCTTCCAGGTCCTGCAAAGCACTTTTTGCTTCCACTCTCCGCGCAAACGATTGGATATTCGTCTAACAGCGCACATTTATCTAGGTTAACTGTTTAAATTCATTTTTTGAAATGCATCAAGTGTTTTATGTCTATAGATTTTATTTTAGGCAAGGCTAAATTGATCAAACATTCTCAACTCATTGCCGCTGGCCGCTTGGTCATTACTTTAAAAAACGAAAGCTTGCATTTAACAAACATATTTCTAAATTAAATTAATAAAGAAAAGAAATCTAGTCACTTTGCCATTAAAATCCAAAACGTAATTACTTTAATGGCTACAACGCGGGGTCTCTTCTGATAAGTTGTCGGACAAGGGCAGAGCTCGGGCCTGAGCGCCTTGGGACAGGGCTCAGCCTGTGCAGGACTCTATTCCTTCCCTCGTTTCAAAAAAGTTCCCCCTTGGCTCGACGGGCCCCCAATTTGCCCAAGCCCATATGCACCTGCATACCCTGCGTACTCAGGCACTACGCCCCTGCTTCATACATCCACTAAAAATGAAAAAATGAATAAAAATCCAACTGAATAAAAAAAAAATGAAATTATGAAGAAAATGTAAGTTTTGAGGAATGACTCTTCAGCATTTGTTACCACTTGTTTTGAATGTTTAGTCATCTAATGCAGTGACATTAGATGATTAATGACATTTCTATGGCCTCACTGTACTGTAGGCTACATTCCTCATAATTATAGGGTTTGTGCTCCCAAAAGTTGGTGTCAGTCATTTGTTTTCTATTAACACAACATTGAGATGGTAAGCTACTCGTGCCCCAATTCTACCCTTAAAAAATACCCACCCCCTAATCACACACACAAACACACACACAGTCGCATTCACATGCAAATGATGCATTAATCTGAGCTCTCTAATAGACCACCATGGCAACAGAGATACAGCACTAATGAGGAAGAGGTACAGGTTAATGGCAGCGTGGCGCATGAGCGATTCTCTCACTCCCTCACACACACTTTGCACCAAAATCCTTATAAACATCAAACCTCCTTATAACACACATCATGCATTAAGAGAGGATGCTGTTAAGAGCAATGTGAAGTGTTAATAGGCCTGTCAGTCTCACCTTGTCACCATGCGTTTGACACTACAGCAGGGCTGACGCTCATTTACAAGCGAATTAAAACCATTAGGCTAATACGTGATTTTGCGAGACTCTCTCACTTTAGACTGACAGTGAGGAAATGCTCATCTGCAGGGTGACACACACACACACACACACACACACACACACACACACACACACACACACACACACACACACACACACACACACACATGCAGAGATTGCTGTGGGATGTTATCAGTATGTCCTTGAACGGAGAATGTAAAGTGAGGTGTGGTTCCCGCGTTCTGCCCCGTCCAACACCTGCTCTTTACAAGCAACAAACACACTCACATACCAGAACAGAACTGAGTTTAATTTTGGAATAACTGAATCACAACTGTACATTACAGCTTCACTGGTGAGTCACATGAGGTGGACTGTCAAATAAGAAGTAAAAGTGAGATTTTGAGTTGATTTTGAAAATGAAAGATGTATTTTATTTACGTAGATATGTCTACGATATTTCAAATTTGTTATTATTTATTATTCATCCTTATTATTTAGCATTTAGATTCAAATGAAAATACATATAAAATATTGTATGTAATTAGAAAAACACTAAAAGCAGTCATTTTTCAAAATATACACTACCAGTCAAAAGTTTTTGAAGTGTAAGTTTCTTCTGCTCACCAAGCCTGCATTTATTTGATCCAAAGTACAGCTAAAACTGTACATTTTTTTATATTTTTACTGTTTAAAATAATTGTTTTCCTTTTGAATATATTTTAAAGTGTAATTTATTCCTGTGATCAAACCTACATTTTTAGCATCATTACTCCAGTCTTTAGTGTCACATGATCCTTCAGAATTCATTCTATGCTGATTTAAGAAACATTTATTATTATTATTATTATTGAGTACATTTTCAGGATTTTTTGATGAATAGAAAGATCCAAAGATCAGCATTTATCTGAAATAAAAAAGCTTTAAACTTTATACACTAGTCATTCAAAGGCTTGAAGTATATATTTTTTGAAAGAAATGTTAGATATTAATACTTTTATTTAGCATGGATGCTTTAAATTGATCAAAAGTGATGAAAAAGATGTTCATAATGTTACAAAAGATTTCTATTTCAGATAAATTATGTTCCTCTGAACTATTCATCAAAGAAACCTGAAAAAACTCTACTCTTTTACTGTTTTCATCATCATCATCATCATCATCATAATAATAATAATAATAAATGTTTTTGAGGAGTAATATTAGAATATTAGAATGGTTTCTATTGGATCATGTGACTGGTGTAATGATTTTGAAAATTAAGCTTCAAAATCACAAGAATAAATTACATTTTAAAATATTTTCAAATAGAAAGCAGTTCAAAAACTTTTGACTGATAGTGTATATACATATAATCAATGTATATATAATTTATTTATTAATTGCAATTTATTCCTGTGATTACAAAAATCTATTAAAATAGAAAACAGTTCATTTAAACTAGAATAATAAACGCAGACTTATTGAGTAATATTATATTTAATCATTCATAATAACAGCATGCATAATTATTTATCAAATAGAATTTAGCATGTAACTGAAGGAACTGGAAATTTTCTTGAATCAACAACTATGTACTAAAATGCATTCCTACAAATAATACTAAATACTAATAGTACGATCTGATTTCCAAGCATTTCGATCTTTTAATGTTTGGCGAAAACCAAATGATTGTTTGATGATGATCTGAATAGCCTCCTAATTGGAATCATTACTCGCTGTAATTGCTTTTCAAGACTGTATAATGGTCAAAGACACTTTCACCAGACTAGATGCACACATTGTTCCTGTAAAACATCCTGAACACTCCAGACAGCATTCCGAAAGACTGAAAACAGAATGTCCCTACTCTATACGAGAACTTTTAGTCACACGAAAGTGTGGCTGAAGTCACGTCTCACCATGCTGGGATAGCAGCGTCCCCCTACATCCTCCTTTGATGATCAGAAATGAGTTCCAGGTGTTGTCGTCCCACTCGCCGCATCTGTTTAGTTGTGGTTGCCAGTGGCAACGCTGGCATGTGCTCCAAAGGCTAGACATAGGGATGAAAGAGAATGAAGCGAGGGAAAACATGAATGAATGTATGAACAGAAGCCCATACAATGCATTAAAAGATAATGTCTGAAACATAAGGATTAATTAGAATTTTTGGCTAATAAAATGAGACCTAAACAAAAAAACCTAAATAAAATAAAATTATATATTCTTATTCTTACTCCCAGGGCATCCAAGATGTAGGTGACTTTGTTTCTTCAGTAGAACACAAATGAAGATTTTGAACTCAAACCGTTGCAGTCTGTCAGTCATATAATGGCAGTCAACGGGATCCATGGCTTTGAGAGTCAAAAAAACATACACAGACAAAACCAAATTAAACCCTGCGGCTCGTGACGATACCTTGAGGTCTTAACACACGAAACAATCGGTCTGTGCAAGAAACTGAACAGTATTTATATCATTTTTACCTCTGACCCACCGCAATGTTCAACTGTCCTGAGCACGTTCACAACAGCCAGCATGTGACAAAGAGCAAGCAACCAAAACTTCAGTCGATTAGCCTCAAAAGTTAAAAAGGTGAAAAGTCAACACTCCCGGATGAGTTCACGCAAGCAAATGCAATTTTTTTGTTTTTAATTGGTTGCAACAATCAGGATAAGCACAAGTAATTACCATTTTGAGTAGCCGTCGTACCCACAATCTCTCTGCACTGTATAAACAATAAGTGACGTATGCACACGACAGATCGCTTCCTGCTGTTGTGAACGCGCTCAGGACAGTTGTACATTGGGATGGATCAGAGGTAAAAAAAATATATATAAATGTTGATTGTTTGGTGTCTCAAGACCTCAATGTATCGTCACGAGTCACCTACATCTTGGATGCCCTGAGGGTTAAGCAGAATAACATCAAATTTTAATTTTTGTATGAACTATCCCTTTACGACCTCAATGTACCGCCAAGAGCCAGAGGGTTTAATTTGGTTTTGTCTGTGTATGTTTTTTGACTCTCAAATCGTGGAGCCCATTGACTGCCATTATATGACTGACAGACTGCAAACAGACTTGAGTTAAAAATCTTTGTTTGTGTTTTACTGAAGAAACAAAGTCACCTACATCTTGGATGCCCTGGGGGTAAGCAGATAAACATTTTCATAAAAATTTTCATTTTTGGGTGAACTATCCATTTAATGCAAAACATGTTTTACTGTAATCATGGAGGTTCTTTCCAAAACTAGGGTTTTGAAAGGATGAGTTCAGTTGCAGAATGAACATTTCCTGCTAATTTACTCATTCCTATGTCGTCCAAAATGTTCATGTCTTTCTTTCTTCAGTTGAAAAAAAAAATCAAGGTTTTTGAGGAAAACATTCTAGTATTTTTTTTTTCTATATAGTGGACCTCAATGGGGATCAATGGGTTGAAGGTCCAAATTGCAGTTTCAATGCAACTTTAAAGGGCTCTACATGATCCCAGCCAAGGAATAAGGGTCTTATATAGCTAAAAGATTGATAATTTTCTAAAAAAAAAACAAATTATATTCTTTTTAATCACAAATACTTATCTTAAACTACCTCAACCTTATTACATAATTATGTTAGAAAGGTCACATGTGACATAGGTGGAAATACTGACCCAGTGTTTACAATGCAAACATGCAAAAAAAATCTGCAATTTTGGACAATTTTGAAAGTTGGAGGAGAAAATTAGTTGTAGTTTTTTGCCCAACACTCTTAAAAATAAAGGTGCTTCACGATGTCTAAATGGTTCCATAAAGAACCTTTAACATCTGAAGAACATTTCTGTTTCACAAAAGGTTGTTTGTGGCAAAAGAGGGATTTTCAGATTATGAAAAGGTATGAAAGAGATGGTTCTTTAAAGAACTTTTGACTGAATGGTTCTTTGTGAAACCAAAAATGTTTCTTCTATGGCATCACTTTTGAAGCACCTTCTTCACGATGCCATAGAAGAACCTTTTTTTGTCTAAATGGTTCCATGAAGAACCTTTAACATCTGAAGAACATTTCTGTTTCACAAAAGTTTCTTTGTGGCAAAAGAAGGTTTTTCAGATTATAAAAAGAAAAGAAAGAGATGGTTCTTTAAAGAACTTTTGACTGAATGGTTCTTTGTGGAACCAAAAATGGTTCTTCGTATCACTGTGAAGAACCTTTTGAAGCACCTTTATTTTTAAGAGTGTACCCTACCTTTTTGAACCGAAGTACACAGATGAAGAACTAACCACACATGACCTTTCTAACATGATTAATGCATGAAGTCGAGCTAGTGTAAGATGAGGATTCACAGTTAAAAAAGTATTTACCATTTTATTTTTATTTTTTTTTAGGAAATGATAAGACTCTTACTCCTCATCTGGGGTCATGTAGAACCCTTTGAAGCTGAACTGAAACTGTAATTTGGACCTTGTTCCCATTGAAGTCCACTATATGGAGAAAAATCCAGAATTTTTTTTCTCAAAAACATTGCTTTTTAACTGACAAAAGAAAGACGTGAACATCTTGGATGACATGGGGGTGAGTAAATTATCAAGAAATGTTTATTCCGTAAATTAACAAATCCTTGCCAATATTTGGACAAATGTGATGAATTCTTCTGATGTATCATACAGAATTTATTTTGACTGAGAAAAAAATAAAGAAAAAAATAATCAAAATCCTTAAAAATACTCAAAATACTTCAACTAAAATACCTGCACAACGTGGTCTACTTATTAAAACGTTGAAAATGAAGCAGACTAATCACACTGAGGAAGGTCTCTGGAGATGGCAGAACTGAAAAACAACGGAAGTAGTGCTGGGGAGGGCAGCCATGTGTGCTCAGCTGTTTGTTATGTGGCAACAATTGCTTTTCCCAGCTTCATTTCAGAAACCACAAATCGTTCTCTAGGCTTTGGACAATCTGTTCTTCCAAGACTGTTTTCTCAACATGAAGTGAGTGTCAGACGTCAGATCTTACAAATTACATTTTATCCAACATATGGGGCTTAGTCCCACAGACAAAGACAAATCAATTATTCTGAATCTACATAATACACATTTTGGACCAACAATATTCTACTTACTCTTATCCAAGTTGCAGAAATGCAAGCTTTTATCATGCATTTCAATTTTTTTTTTAAATTATACAATACTGAAATGATGAGAAATTGCATCAAAGAAGTTTTTTTGTGTTGCAATTTTGCACTTAGATAACACAATTTTAAAATAGGCTAAACTAAAGTAGTGTTACAAAAACACTTCCTCTTTTACAGTACAGTTTCTAATCCACCGTTGAAATGAGCACACCCTTTTATGGCAAACGCAGAATCGGTTTCACGCCCAAAGTGTGTAAAACACACTAATCCTGTGAGCACTGCATTGCTGAAGGAAATGAAACGGATGACAAGAAAAGGCATGAACTGTGGTAAACTCATTCTTTTGCATGTATTATTCACGTTGCTGCGTCACGGAAAGGACGGCAGGTTTTTGCTGGGTCTCAGTGCTGACTTTGGCTCCCTGGAGGGACCACGTGAACAATGATTTACACTGGAACAACAATAATCAGCCGTGGAAGGCTTAGAGACAAATCTGTGCAGATTTGACAATGTTTTGAATAAGCTGAATCAGAAACTGGAACAACCAAAACATTTGCGCTCTGCCAAGATCATCGCATTCTCAGATGAAGAGCTCATCCAATGACTCCGAACTCCATCCCGAATCAGTCAGTCAACAGGCTTATTTGTCTGATTAAGGGTGGTGCTCCCATGCTGTCCTAAATCCTAAACACATCTCAGATATTTTAATGTCCATTAAGAAAACTGTAGTATTAGAGACATGTGTGACCTTGAATTACAGTGGCCTGAAAACATATGGCTTAAAATGTCTCATGGTCAGTGCAGTGTAAGTAATAAAATATCACAAATGTGTAAATATGTGACACTGGATGACAAAACCAGTCTTAAGTAGCACAGGTATTTGTAGCAATAGCCAAAAATACATTGTGAGATTTGTGCATCATCTGAAAGCTGAATAAATAAGGCCGAGGTACAACTATTTGAAAAAAAAAATCTGGAATTTGAAGGTGCAAAAAAATCTAAATACTGAGAAAATTGCCTTTAAAGTTGTTCAAATGAAGTTTTTAGCAATGCATATTACTAATCAAAAAATAAGTTTTGATATATTTTCGGTTGAACATTCACAAAATATCTTCATGGAACATGATCTTTACTTAATATCCTAATGAAGTTTGGCATAAAAGAAAAATCTATAATTTTGACCTATTGACTCTTATGACTGGTTTTGCGATCCAGGGTCACATATATAAGAAATCTGTTCTGAAATCTGCTTTAATTCATAAGAACAGTGTGGGGGAAGCTACTTTGTTATTCATAAGCTTTTACAGAGACAACTACTGTAAACTGATACATTTACTATTTGCTATAAAATAAAAAGATCTACAATGCCATGTAGGGACATCGGCGAATCTTTCTTGAATCTGAATCTGTCTGAATGAACTGATTCACTAAAATGAGTTCCCATCGGTAGCTTACAGATGGAGGACCGTTTAAGACAAACTGATTAACTAGATTGAATCAGAGTACCATTCACTCTCAGAAATAGAGGTACAAGAGATGTCACTGGGGCAGTACCTTTTCAAAAAGTAGCTTACACTTTTGTACCTATTAGGTTTAGGCCTAATATGTACCTTTAAGGTACCAAAATGGACCTTTTGAAAAGAAAAGAGTAACCGCTTTTGTACCTTTATTTCTGAGAGTGTTGCCTAAAATAAATCAGATCTGTCATGAAAGAGAAAGAACTATTTTGGATGAACCGATTTACTAGATCGTTTTTAGTGAATCCATTTAGGCTATTAGAGTTACTCAGACATTCCAACACTACAAATGAAAGAAAAAGAATCGTTTAGGACGTACCGATTTACTGGAAGGATTCAAACTTTCAGCCGTTAAATAATGAGGGAAAAACATGCACCTTATTTTTCCCAAAAGATGGCCACGTCCATTTTATGGGTCTGGCTTCCAGCCAAATCCATGTTTAGCTATTTTTAACTGTACAAAACAGCTCGTTTTGCTGCTTGATATTGCAAATTGGTGAGTCTTACCATATTATTTTAATATGTTATCTTAATTATGAGCACGGGTTTGTATTCCAAACAGTTTTACCATTCACTGCATGATGTTATTTTTATTATTTTGGCTAATGAACTGGAAGTCTGGCCCATAGAAGAATAAAGTTGATAGAACGAACCAATTCAAAAGAATGAGTGATGAGTCAGACTTTCCAGCGCTTATGAGAGTGAAAGCGAAATGACCATTTAGGGCGAACCGATTCACTACAATGAATCACCTTGCGATACAATACAGTGTGGGAGAGACAAGGCCATATAGGACAAACCGACTGATTAGAATGATTCGTGTTTCAGCAGTACAAGCTACAACAGAGACAACAGTTGAATGGTACGGATTCAGTAAAATAATTTAGATTTTCCAGCACTTCATTAAATAGAACGTGAGTCGTTTGGAACGAACCGATTGACTAAAATGATTCGAACTTTACAGCACAACATACAAGCGAGAAGAGTCGTTTAGGAACCAATTCACGATGAATTCCATCGCAGAAAACAGTGGTTTGTAAGTACACAAGGTGTTTAACGTATAATCTGCCACTTTTAGTTAGTTATTCCTCAGTACTGGAACTTTGAGGTGAACCCTCAGGTGCACCACGCGTCGAATGCCAGCTCATCCAGTATGTGTTTCAAATGACTCACTTTACCTCAGATTCCCACTGCATCAACCCCCACAAGCGACTACAGTCACGCTCACGTCCCTCTCGGGGTGTTTTCACGATCTTGCTCTGCTCTACATCGGCACAGCATCACATTTACGAGCGGTTCGTCGTCATAGAGTGATTTCAGAGTGGTTCCTGACAGAGAGGGGACAGGGTGACTCTGAGTGAAGGTATTTTTCCGACAGAAAGGATTCCCTGTGAGAGGCTCCAATTACGGTGGAAACCCCCGACCCGTCATGAATACAGAAGATTGTGACTCACAGAATCACGTCAATCCTGCATGTGTATAAACAGAGATAGCTCTATTTGAAGGAAATAACTCGCATTACCATCTTAGGCTATATACCACGTATAAAGACAATAAAATTAACCTAGAAAATTTGTGTATTTTCTGTTCTGTAACCTACTTTTCCACTGACATCATATTTAAATTCACAGTGACTTTTACATATAATGACATCAACAAACAAATTTTGACCACATAAACAGAGCTCCTCTTTGCATGTCTTGCTATTCTCGTTTATTTCATTGTCTTCATTTGAAACTCAAAACATTCAGAACATAATACCCTTGGCATAAAATATTCCAAAAGAGAAATGTCCTTGGCTATTAATGTTTGTTTCAATTATATGAGTGTGAAGGCACACTGAAACTGAGATACAGTTAAGATCAAAAGTTTGCATCCCCCTTTTCAAGAATCTTCAAAAATAAGGGGAATCATACAAAATGCATGTTATTTTTTATTTAGCACTGACCTGAATAGGATATTTCACATTAAATATGTTTACATATAGTCCACATAAAAAATAATAGTTGAATTTATAAAAATGACCCCCTTGATTTTAAATACTGTGTTGTTACTTGAATGATCCACAGCTGTGTTTTTTTATTTAGTGATAGTTCTTCATGAGTCCCTTGTTTGTCTGAACAGTTAAACTGCCCACCGTTTTTTAGAAAAATCCTTCAGGTCCCACAAATTCTTTGGTTTTCAAGCATTTTTGTGTATTTGAACCATTTCCAACAATGACTGTATGGTTTTGAGATTCATCTTTTCACACTGAGGACAACTGAGGGACTCATATGCAACTATTACAGAAGGTTCAAACGCTCACTGATGCTCCAGAAGGAAAAACCATGCAGGGGGTGAAAACTTTTGAATTTGAAGATCAGGGTAAATTGAATTTATTTTGTCTTCTGGGAAACATGTTTTTTGTATCTTCAATTTTGTATTTTCTTTTGTAGCCTTTGAAGGGCAGTACTAAATAAATAAAAAAATATAATATTTAGGCCAAATAAGAAAAATCATTATCAAAAGTTTTCACCCCCAGCTTTTAAAGCATCGTTTTTCCTTCTGCAGCACAAATACACCAAAGAATTTGTGGGACCTGAAGGATTTATCTGAAGAACAGCAGACATTTTTTACTAATTCAACTATTATTTTCTCTTGTGTTAACATCTTTTATGTGAAATATCTTATTCAGGTCAGTACTAAATAAACAATAGCATACATTTCATATATACAATTCCCTCTTATTTTGGTGAAATACCTAACATTTTGCAGATTCTGAAAGGGGGTGTAAACTTTTAACCTTAACTGTACTCGCACACAGTCTCAATGTTCAGAATAAATACCTAATGGCAATGTACTTTGGGGGACAAAATCAGCAGTAACCATTTGACATGAATTTCTTAAAAATAATAGTTTCCTTAAACAAATCACACCATTTCCTGAGAATTACCCCTTTAGAGTTCCAGTGAAGTCATGGTTTGTACTACCACAGTATTGGCATGTGTAAGACACAAGCTTCTGGTTGTTCACACCAAAATTATACCGCATAAGAAGATCATTCAAGTAGACCTTAATAACAGTTTAAAGTCATTAGGCTGGATTTTAAAAAGCTGCTTTTTAAAGTCTTTTCACAGCCCAGAGCCAGGCAGATTACGAAAGCAAAAAAAAAATTTAAATAAATAAATCAACATGGTTTCTTCTATCCCTCGTGTGGGTGGGTGTCCTGCAGAGATCTGTGCAAGAGTTCAGTGAATAATCCTTGATAACATCTGTGCGTATGATTCATAATTACACTAAGCGAGAAACAGAGAAAACCTCTTTTCTCCAAAACACATGAGGGGCGATAGCCTGTAGCATAGATTTGTGAAAGACCTAAAACAAATGCATGATCCTGAAAAAACACAAACGTGACCCTGGACTGTAAAACCAGGCGTAAGTAGCACGGGTATATTTGTAGCAATAGGCAAAAATACATTGTATGGGTCAAAATGATAGATTTTTCTTTTAAAGATCATGTTCCATGACGATATTTTGTAAATTTCCTACTGTAAATATATCAAAATTTCATTTGGACAACTTTAAAGGCGATATTCTAAATATTTTGATTTTTTCGCACCCTCAGATTCTAGATTTTTCAAATAGTTGTATCTATTCTAACAAACCATACATCCTTTCATATAATGTATGAATCTCAATTTTGGAAAATTAACACTTATGACTGGTTTTGTGGTCCAGGGTCAAAGCATGTGGATGAATTTCAGCCATAATTGAATAAATGTAAATATGACCTTCCTACTGTCAGCTGATCAAGATCTGATCAATCAATAGTAATTGATTAAAAGGGGTTCAGATAGAGTGGAGAGGTGAAGAAGAAGGGTTATGAAAGGTCAGAAGAACAATTAATAACATTCAACTACACTCTTAAAAATAAAGGTGATTCACGGTCCCATAGAAGAACCTTTTTTTGTCTAAATGGTTCCACAAAGAACCTTTGACATCTGAAGAACCTTTCTGTTTCACAAAAGGTTCTTTGTGGCTAAAGAAGGTTCTTCAGATTCTAAAAAGGTAAGAAAGAGATGGTTCTTTAATGAACCTTTGACTGAATGGTTCTTTGTGGAATCAAAAATGGTTCTTCTATGGCATCGCTATGAGATTATTTTGTCAAAAATATTATAATATTACAATATTTTCTTCAACAATTGATCCCACTGGAGAAACTCATGAAATATTGCTGCATAATCATAACAACTATTATGTATGGGTGTGTCTCGGTATTTACAAGCCACTTTAACCACTCAAGTGCTCTTGTTTATCTGACTTGTGTTGATCTGGGAGTTAAAAGTGGCTCCCTGGAAACCGTCGCCAAGGAAATAACCAGCTGGAAACACACCAGGACCGCTGGGAACTTTCTCCAGCTTAAATCTCATAAAGATTTGATACGTCTCTCCGCTGTTGAGCTTAAATCTTGTTTATTGAAATTCATGAATGCTCAGGATTTATTTCAAGGCCTGTCCTGTTGAATAATTAAATGTATTCTTTCTAATCCTCTAATGCGAACGACAGAGCGTAGCTCATCATAACAATGACTTTTATGCTTTGCTTCAAGACATAGCAAGTTTGACCTTGATAGTCGTATTAAATGTTTCATAAAACAAAATGCTATTCAAATAAATCAATGTGTTTTTCAACTATTCCAACTTTGATTCCAGTTCAGTTCAACAGACTGCACTATTGTGACTTAAGTTAAATATAACCATTTTTGTTTTAAGCCATTTCTCACATCTGTTTCAGGGTTACTTTAATTCATTAAAATGAAAACCTTTAAAAAAACATTTTTGTTCCATGAAATACAATAAACGTTAACTGAAATTAAGTATTAACTTATTTTATTTCACCTAGTTTTCTTGGAAACATTTCTAATTTTTTCTCATAACTTGATATACTAAAATAAAATGATATAGTAGCCTATAATAAACGTATATTATAAGTCCTGTATGCATCCTTTAGACCTTCAGAGTGATACATTTAACACATTAATCATGCATTCACATGGCAGGCAACAAACTGAAAGAGTGATTCTCACTGTGCTCATCTGATGATCATGATGCCTCTTTATACTCATACTTACTAACAATATGAACTTGTCTTTCTAGTCAACCCTAGCTTTCTGAAAGTTTTGATAAAGTGTAAAAATATATTTTGTGTCATTTTGCTCTCTCAAACACAAATGCACACAAAAACATTTACTCTGTCAGGTAGTCTGGGATTGTATGTTGCCAATAGTATTCATGTAGAACTACTCTTATGCATTAATTAACCCAATCAGGCTGTTTAAACACACAGACCACTGATCTTTTAAATTGCTTTCAATAAATACATGCAAATTTGCAAGATCAGAAATGAAGGCTAAAATTTGCTTAAAGGATTAGTTCACTTTCCTGACCATTTACTCACCCCTATGTCATCCAAGATGTTCATGTCTTTCTTTCTTCAGAAATGAAGGTTTTTGAGGAGAACATTACAGGATTTTTCTCCATACAGTGGACTTCAATGGGGATCAACGGGTTGAAGGTCCAAATTGCAGTTTCAATGCAGCTTCAAAGGGCTCTACACGACCCCAGCTAAGGAGTAACGGCCTTATCTAGCAAAACGACTGGTTATTTTCTTTTTTTTTTATATTTTTTCGGCTTTTATGCCTTTAATGGACAGGGCAGTAGAGAGATGGCAGGAAATCAATGGGCAGAGAAAGGGGAGCAGGATTGGCAAAGGACCTCGAGGCAGGAATCGAACTCAGGTCACCATTAGCACAGTTGCGCTATATGTCAGCTTACTAACCACAAGGATATCAGAGCCAAACAACTGGTAATTTTCTAAAAAAAAAAAAAAAAAAATTACATTTACAATCAAGCCCGAATTCTGACTTAAAGTTACTTTTATTCAACCAGCAAGTTTTTTTTTTTTGACCGGAAATGACACAGGCTTCTCCCAAAAGATAATAAGACGATGTACAAGAGGCATCATTGTGGGAAAAAAACAATTCTCAGCTTTTATTTACATTTGAACAAAAAGTGGCATGTCCAAAATTATTCATACCCTTCTCAATAATCAATAGAAAAGCCTTTATTGGCTATTACAGCAATCAAACACTTCCTATAATTGCTGACCAGCTTTTTGCATGTCTCCACTGGTATTTTTGCCCATTCATCTTTAGCGATGAGCTCCAACTCTTTCAGGTTGGAGGGTCTCCTCGCCTTCATCCTGATCTTTAGCTCCCTCCACAGATTCTCAATCGGATTTAAGTCAGGACTCTGGCTGGGCCACTGCAAAAAATTAATGTTTTTGTCTGCTAACCATTTCTTCACCACTTTTGCTGTGTGTTTTGGGTCGTTGTCGTGCTGAAATATCCAGTGGTGCCCAAGGCCAAGTTTCTCTGCAGACTGCCTGATGTTGTTGTTGAGAATTGTGATGTATCGCTCCTTTTTCATGGTGCTGTTTACTGTGATTAGGTTCACTGGTCCACCGGCTGAAAAACACCCCCAAAACATTAGGTTCCCACCACCATGTTTGACAGTGGGGATGGTGTTCTTAGGGTTGAAGGCTTCTCCTTTTTTACGCCAAATGAAGGCTACATCATTGTGGCCAAACAATTCAATTTTTGTTTCATCTGACCATAAAACAGAAGACCGGAAGTCTTCTTCTTTGTCCAGATGAGCATTTGCAAAGGCCAAGCGGGCTTTTGTGTGCCTTATCTGGAGAAGTGGTGTCCTCCTTGGTCTGTGTCTGTGGAACCCAGCGGTGTGCAGTGTCTGTTGGACTGTCTGCCTTGAGATGTTGCCACCAGCAGAGCCCAGATTCATCAGAATGGCTTTGGTGGTGATCCCTGGATTCTTTTTCTACCTCTCTCACTATCGTCCTGGCCAGCACAGGTGTCACTTTTGGCTTTCAACCACGTCCTCTGAGATTTTTCACAGTGCGGAACGTCTTGTATTTTTTAATAATAATAATAATAATACTTCCAATCATTTAGATATGGTCTTATAGCCCTTTCCTGACTTGTGAGCAGCCACAATGCGCAGCCGCAGGTCCTCAGTGAGCTCCTTTGTCTTAGCCATGACTGTCCACAAACCAACAGCAGAGAGCTTCTGTTTTTCACCTGTTGAGTTGATTAAAACAGCTGTTCCCAGTGAATCAGGGTAATTAGGATGCGTTAGAACAGCTTGGACTATTTGGAATGGTATAGAACTTTGGATTTTCCCATAGACTGTGACAGTTTGCAAAGAGTATGAATAATGCTGAGAAATATTTTTTTTTCACAATGATGCCTCTTGTACATCGTCTTATTTGGGAGAAGACTGTGTCATTTCCAGTCAAAAAAACCTTGCTAGTTGAATAAAAGTAACTTTAAGCCAGAATTTGCAAGGGGTATAAATAATTTCGGGCTTGATTATATATAAACTGTCAATACTTTTTTAGAAAATAACTGCTTTTTTTTGCCGGATAGGACACTTCTTCCTCAGCTTCCTTCCTTGAGCCCTTTGAAGCTGTGTTTAAACTGCATTTTGGAAGTTCAAACTCGTGGGCACCATAGAAATCCTATAATGTTTTCCTCAAAAAACATAACTTCTTTACAACTGAAGAAAGAAAGACATGAACATCTTGGATGACAAGGCAGTGAGTATATTATTTTTATTTTGTTATAAAAATGTCCTGATAATTTACTCAACCTCATGTCATCCAAGATATTCATGTTTTTCTTTCTTCAGTCGAAAAAAAAAAAAATAAAGGTCCAAAGGATTTTTCTTCATATAGTGGACTTCAATGGGGATCAACGGGTTGAAGACACAGTTTTAATGCAGCTTCAAAGAGCTCTACACGATCCCAGACAAGGAATAAGGGACTTATCTAGCGAAACAATCTGTCATTTTCTGAAAAATAATAAAAATGTATATACTTTTTAACCACAGATGCTCCCCTTTCACTAGTTTGACCTAACCATTTTGGAAAGTTCACATGTGACGTAGGCGGATGTCGGACAATTTTGAAGTTGGAGGAGAAAATGAGATGGCATTTTTTTTGCCCTACCCTACCTTTTTGAACCTAAGTATACAGACGAAGAACTAACCGCATGTGACCTTTCCAACGTGATTACGTAATTTTTAAGAAAATGACCTGGAATGAAAGAAAAAATCCTGGAATGTTTTTCTCAAAAACTTGAACTGAAGAAAGAAAGACATGAACATCGGATGACATGGTTTTTATTCTGGAAATGTACTTATCTTTTAAAAGAGAGAGAGAGAGAGAGAGAGAAAAGGTTTGTATCACTGGAATAAATGACATTTTTAAATATATTAAAACAAAAAATAAGTATTTTAAATCTTGCTAATATTTCACTATATTTTCATCAAATAAATGCAGACTTAGGGCTGATCAAATGTCCAGGGTTTATTTGCACAGCAGTCTGCTGCAGGTGGGCCCGTCTGGTCTTGATAATTGATAATTAGGGGTAATAACACAGCAGTCAGTGCAGTTTCACTGTAGGGGGCTTTGCCTGCAACCAGCCCTGCCACTTAAAGACAGAGGAGGAGACACAGCCGCAGGTCTAAGGGAGACCCGCAGCGGAAAAACCAAATACTTTAAGTAGGTCAGGGTGGAAACACACACACTCATTAAAATCCACTTTCACAAAGTCAGACATTTTTTTCAAAAAAGCTTTTTGCACTAATCCATGGCAAATGCAATATTAAATCAGTAATGTTAAGCGAGTACACAGGTTTCATTTAATAAAAGCAACCTGATACTTCTAGGAATACGATCAAAGATGGACGTCAAATGGCTTCGTGTTGTTACCTGCACTGTGTTTTTATCAGATTTAGCTTTCCAGAAATAGCTCGCTCTCAGGAAATGGAAATATTCCTGACTTCCATTATGGAAAGCCAAAGGAAATTAAAGCTTATCCCAAACCGCCGACCTGTATATTTTAACAGTCCATTGGCTAAATGCACATATTAGCTCACAACATCTAGGTCTTTTAGTCGGGTAAGTGTTTGCTTTTAATGTGTGTGCTCGTTCATGCTTTTACCAAACAGAGCGAGTGAGAGACGGATCGCCATTATGTGTTCTGACGTTCGTGCACGTCAATGAAAAAACAGATGATGCAAGCTAATTTGCTGGTTTTGCAAGACAGCAAACCAACCTGCAACTGTACTTCTGATCTAGGCTTTCACAATCATACTGATTATGATCTAATCTTCTTTCTGTTAGACGAACAACAACAAGCAAACGTGAACAAATTGCTTGAAGGAAAATAATTTTCCACAACAAACAACATTTGACTTTTTTCAAATTAAATAATTAAGCACATTTTCCTCACAAATTACTGTAATGCATCTGGACATTTTACCTTTAATTGTTTTTGAAGGCAAGTTCTTATTCTATATATATATATCAGATGCATATGGATCCCTCGGTTGTCTGCAGTCATTGTTGGAAAGAGTTCAAATACATAAAAATGCTGGAAAACCAAAGAATTTGTGGGACCTGAAGGATTTTTCTGAAGAACACCATGTTCAGGACAAACAAGGGACTTATATACAACTATCACTAAACAAAAAAACACAGCTGTGGATCTTTCAGGTATACAACACTGTATTTAGAATCAAGGGGATGTAAACTGTTAGTAAATCAGGTTGCGTGATTCATTTGAATACTCTCCACTCATCATTTTCCCCCTGAAAAGGAAACTCCTACCAATGCATATTCGAATAGGTCAGGCGCAAGAATAACTGTGTCCATGCCTTTTCAGCGCTAATTCTTCACTGCGCGTCTTTAGTAAATCCTGACAGTACTATTTTAACGCCAAAAGGCAGTTTGCGTTGGTGCAAGCTGTTAGTAAAACTGTAAGGACCCCTAAAAGGTCCACTGAAGTGCTTTGAAACACAGCGTTATTCTATGTGATGACGTAATTTCAACTCAAACAGGAAGACAGGGCGGGCCATATTAAGCAACCCCGCCCCCTCTTTAAAATAGCCAATAGCGTTTCATTTATATAACAGCTTGGGCTAGATCCGTTCAGCTTGGTTAAGTCGAATTTTACAGCATACCACAATCTCATCCATATAGCTATAAAATATACCATTATGTGTAGAATTCAAATGGGTCCAATGCGCTTTCTGGTCTGCGCCGACTCACGCGTATATGATCCGGTCCATGCCATCATGTCTTTGGACCAGAGTAGACTGTGTGCGTGCTGCAGTGGTTTTCGTAAACCAGTTTCATTCACCCCAATGGAAAGCATATTTACATCTGAATCGTTCCCTATGTACAGAAAATACTAATTCTGTGAACAAGTGACAAGATTTCAGCCGCAGCTTTACAGTCTATTTATAGTGTAGGAGGTGGGATGTTTTGGATTCTAGAGAGCATTTGATTGGACAGAAAGTTTGATGAGGAGCTGAAGTGCAGGGCGATGTCATCAAAATCGTTGATCCAAATTGGCGGAAGTTAGAGACTGTAAGTTTTAAATGCTTGTATCTTCTAAATGCAAATTTTTGTCACTGTTTTGATTCACACTAGCTGACAGATAACTTTAAGGCTGACATATTCATACTAAAAGCCAAAAAATTTCATGGAGACTTTAAAATGATGATTTTTGCATATCAGGCAAGCAGATGTCACGTAAAGAAACAGCACAAACACATAATACACATGCGCATGTGTAACGGGTGTTTTGGGTTTTGTTTCATGTTCATGTTTTCATGTCTTTTATTATGTAGTCTATTCATGCTGTTGTGTCTTGCTTGCCTTTCCCTGTTGTATTCCTGTCATTGGTCCCTTAGTTCCAGGTGTCATGTTCTGATTGGTTGTCTTAGTCATGTGCCTTGTTTCTTATTGGTTTGTGTCATGTGACCTGTATTGTTTAGTATAAGTAGCCCTTATGTTTCAATTGTTTCTTGTCGTGTATTGATGTTGTAAACCCGTTGTCTGGTGAGTCTATGTTTCAAGTCAAGTTTGTTTATGTTAAATTCATTTAAGCCCAAGTCACGTCTCTGTTTGGATTTAGTTTTTGTTTGGATAACTTCAAGTCTCTTGTAAATAAAACTGCAACTGGGTTAATCTCCAACTCGCCTATAAATCGACTATCATTACAGCATGACATCACATTTTTCACAAATTCACATTTCAATAATGAGTCTCGTTTTTAAACCCCAAAACGCCTTTGTCGTTTCAGTGTGGATGAGAAACTTTTGAAAAATGCTAGTAAATGCTAATGTGGACAGAGTTTTAAAATGAAAACTCTGTTTTCAAATGTATCTGGATTAATGTAGATTTAGCCTAAATCTGAAATAAGTATTAATAGTATGTCTCGAGACCTTGCTTTTTCTTTATGCCACCGCCTTACATTTTGCATTTTTAAATGCAAAAAAATGTGTTCTGCGTGTTACGTTAATTAGAATGTTAACCCAAAAATGTTTTTTTTTTTCACCCTCATGCCGTTCCAAACCTGTAGGACCATAAGACATCAGTGGTTCAACCTTAATTGCATGAAGCTTCAAGAATACTTTTTGTGTGCGTTGTGATACTCTCATGAACGCGTGGCATGGAAGAGAAGAAATTGTATAAGTCTATAAGTCTATACTACCTTTCTGAGGCTTAAATGTGTCAGTTGCATTGCTGTTTTTTTTTATAAAAATTCTTAATCTTTGTTTTGAAGATCCTTGCTACAGCCAAGGCTGGTTGGCTGGTCTTAGCTGGTTTAAGCTGGAAGTAGCTGGTTTTAGCTGGTCTCCCAGCCTGGCCAGGCTGGTTTTAGCTGGTGATCTTCCAACCTGACCAGCTAAGACCAGCCTGGCCAATGGAAAGTGGCCAAACCCCCTCTAAAACCAGCCTGATGACCAGCTATGACCTGCTAAAACCAGGCTGTTTTTTTTTTGTTTTTGTTTGTTTTTTGTTTTTTCACCACGGGAAGGTCTTATGGTGCGTTCACACCGCACACTTTGTCTGCGTCAGGCAACGCACCTAACGCATCTAGTTTGACGCATGTACGTTGAAGCTGGCAACGCTTGCTTTTTGGTGCGTTCACACCGCACACGTCAGGCAACGCTCCCAACGCATCTAGTTTTCTGCACACTTCCCCTGAATAAACCATGGCAAACTATTGGGACTGGACATTTTGGAATCCTCTCATGAACATGTTTCGCTAGCTAACGAAATGGGAAATAATTAACTTACGTTGAGAAAAGATTTGACAACCCGATCTCTTCAGCGATCTTCATCCAAGCAAGTTCCTTTACATTCCTGTCTTTATACAACAACGAGGACGGATCATACAATTCTCTGCGATTGCAGACGGCTAGAATAAGTTTGTAGCCGTCGTCAATCGCAGAGAAATGTATGTTGTTGTTTTTTCTGCTCCCGCTTCATTCAAAATACGTGTGGTGACGTCGCTACAGTGAGACGCTCTGATTGGTTGACGCACTGCGTCAAGTGCGTTAAGTCCGTCAAAAGTTCAACTAGCTGAACTTCTGCGTTGCTTGCGTTGGCTGCGTTGACGCTTGAAACGCAGGTAACGCTTGAAAAGTTGACGGATCCAACGGACACAACGCAACGCAGAGCCTCTGACGGACCTCTGACGGACTCAACCATTGACTTTACATGTAATCTTGCCGCAACTGACGCATGACGGTTTGGGCGGTGTGAACGCAGCTTTACAAGTTTGGAACGACATGAGGCTGAGTAATTAATGACATAATTTTCATTTTTGGGTAAACCATCCCTTTAGTTGGGCTCAAACAAACAAACATCCTTTACGAGTCACTTGGTGTTGCTTAAACAGTAGATGAGAGAGCAGACGTGATATTTTCTCTGACGTTAGAAACAGTAAATATAAAACGACCGCGTAATCAGCCACAGCTTTGATGCATAAAAACATCACCGTAAAGCAGCAGCAGGCAGATAACGTAAATGGAAAGTGGCTCAGCACCCTTATGCACATCCTCTAATTATTTCACAAGCATGTCATAATCCCATAACTCTTTTTAGATCGCTCGGCCGAGCCTCAGTGCTCTCTGGGACTTGAGAGAGCAGCAGTCCGTTTGCCTAATGCCTAGCGAAAGCCCATAATGCCCGTCATTGACGGAGACTGCATGTTTAGAGGCAACGTTGGTCTTAAAGAGTCTAATGTTACCTTTTGACAGCAATTTGCCGATACCTGCTCTTAAAAGAGACCCTGGGGAACCGCAAAGACGCCAGGCTCCTTCACGTTCACGCGCGCTCAAGCACGGTGTCTAATCTCTGCGAGCGCGCACTCTCTTTCAACCATTTAACCGCCATCGCCAGATAAACTAATTAAAGTCAAACTCCCTCTTGGGTTTTTGGATTTAAGCTCATTCTGTTCTGGAGAAGAAGATTAAGACCTTCTGCTATAGCTGCGGGGTTACCACATCAACACACAATATTTCACAACAAAAACACACAGAAATGCAAATCGCTTTTTACGTAAATCAGGTAGGTGTAATGTATTTACGTTATTTATTTAATCCAATATCCTAAAATCGACTTAATGTGGCATAATGCTGAACCAACCCTTACGAAAATTTTAGATAGTAAAAGTATTAAGGTGTTTTTTAGTGCATTGACTACCATTTGTAGAACCACAGTTTTACCACTGGGATTAAACTATAGTTAGTGTAGCAAAATCATGGTTAATTTATGTTTACCATGGTTCAACTATAGTAACCATGGTTTGCTTATAGTAAAAGTGTAGTAACCATGTTTTTTGGCGTATTGACTATCGTTATAACCAGTTTCACCACAAATACCATGGTTAAACTATTGTTAGTGTAGCAAAACCATGGTTACTTTATGTTTACCATGGTTTTATTATAGTTAAAATGTAGTCCCTGCTAAAAAAAAAAAAAAAACAGCTAAAACCAGCCTAGGCTGGTTTTAGCTGTTTTTTTCACCAGGGGTGACTGTGTTTTATTGGCGTATTGATTACTATAACCACAGTTTTACCACAAATACCATGGTTCAACTACAGTTAGTGTAGAGAATTATAGTAAAAGTGTAGTAACCATGTTTTTTTTGGCGTACTGACTAGCATTAATAACTACAGTTTTACCACAAATACCATGGTTAAACTATAGTGTAGCAAAACCACAGCAACTTGTTTACCATGTTTTTTTATAGTAAAAGTGTAGTAACCATGTTTTTTTTGGCGTACTGACTAGCATTAATAACTACAGTTTTACCACAAATACCATGGTTAAACTATAGTGTAGCAAAACCACAGCAACTTGTTTACCATGTTTTTTTATAGTAAAAGTGTAGTAACCATGTTTTTTTTGGTGTACTGACTATCATGACCACAGTTTTACCACTAATACCATGGTTAAACTACAGTTAGTGTAGCAAAACCATGTTTTTTTATGTTTTTCATGGTAATTTATGTTTACCATGGTAGTACTCATGTTTTTTTAGTTGTATTAGTAGTAAAACCATAGTTAATTCATATTTATCATGGTTTAACTATAGTAACCATAGTTTTATTATAGTACAATTGTAACAACCGTGCTTTTTTGGTGTATTGACTACCATTATAACCAGTTTTACTACAAATACCACGGTTAAACTATAGTTTGTGTAGCAAAACCGTAGTTAATTTATGTTTACCATAGTTTAACTGTACTTACAATGCTTTTATTACAGTAAAAGTGTAGTAACCACATTTTTGAGTGTATTGACTAACATACCAAAAATACTATGGTTAAACTATAGTTTGTGTAGCAAAACCGTAGTTAATTTATGTTTACTATGGTTTTATTAAAGTAAAAGTATAATAAATACTTTTTTTAGTGTATTAACTACCATTATAGCCTCAGTTTTACCACAAATACCATGGTTGAACTATAGTGTAGCAAAACCAAGGTTAATTTATGTTTACCATGGTTTAACTATAGTACCCATGTTTTTTGGGGTTTTATTAGTAGTAAAACCATGGTTAATTTTCGTTAGGGAAAAAAAAACAACAACTCATGATAAGTGAAAGATCTTATCCCATCTATATATCATCATATTTATTGTGAGGATATGAAAGGCATAGATGATCATAAAACAATGTTGTGATTTCAGAGACTTCATTTTGGCTGATTGTTTGATTCATAATTGAGAATGTCACACAAAATGAACAAAAATATGCAATCAAACCCAAACTAAACAGAATAAAGAGTCCTTCGACTGTGGTAACAAACCACACAAACATTAACACATGCACACATTGTAGACATAAAAAAACTAAACAAAACAAAGCCAAAAATATTCTGAGATGTCGGTCCGCACAATGTGACTTCATGAAAGATTTACTCTTGATTGTTTGTGATAATTTTCCTTGTGAATTATTGATGAAACACAAGTTGATGAAGTTCCTCAACCTCCAAAAGAGGTTGTCAACATTGGTACCCTATATGCACAAGGCAGTGTTTCATACCAGACACAATGGAGACCTGAAATGCGGCTCAAAGGCTAAGCCTGGGCTATGGGTGTTCCTGAGGCGTGCTCGAGTCAGGAGTGCTTGCGGAAAGTGAAAATGTCTCGTGTCTTGGAGCCCCTCTTGCCCTCGTTGGGCTGGTTGGGGCTAGGTAAAGGTGGGCTCTCGGGGGTGGCGGTGCCTCCATAGGGGCAGCTCTGACAATCAGGATGCTCTCCAGAACATTCGATGGCAGGGATGTAACGGCTATCCCACATTCCGGGCCCGCACAGCTTACACAGGTCATGCAAGCTGCAGGGAATTCTGGGAAGAAGGCGGAACTGATAGAGCAGGCTACGTGCCTAGGATTAGAGACAATGAGAGAGAGAGAAAGACGGACTGAGAATTAGAAGGAAAAAAAAAAAACCAGGAAAAACTTACTTACATTACAATTCACATTTAGCTTTTTCATTATTTAACAAAAGCATTCTTTGATGCAAGTTGCTTTGTACAAGTGTCTGCCAAATGCATAAATGTAAATGTCAATAAATAAATGGTGCAAAATAAATAACAAAAACTGCAAAATAAATAGTGCAAATTAAAAAAAATTAGCTAAACAAATAAATAGTGCAAAATAAAAAAAATGAAAACTAAAATAAATAAATAAATTAAGATCAATAAATTAAATCAAAATAAATAATATAAATTCAATAAATAAATCAAAATAAATAATAAGTGGAAAATAAATAAATAAAGAGTGCAAAATGAATAAATTAATTATAAAACAATGCAAAAACAAATTAAATCATGAGATAACTAAAATAATTTAGTTAAATAACAAAATTGCTAAACAGATAAATAGTGCAAAATAAATAAATAGAAATAATAAATGTAAAAAAGTGCAGAATAAATAAAACATCACAAATAAAATAAAAAATAAAGTGCAATAAATTAAATAAAAAGTAAATTCAATAAATCAAAATAAATAATAAATAGTTGAAAATAAATAATGCAAAATGAATGAATGAATGAATTAATTAATTAATTATAAAACAATGCAAATAAATGCATAAATACTGAAAAAAAATCAATGTACATATAAAAAAACTAAGATAACTTATTTAGTAAAAATTTAGTTAAATAGCAAAATTGCTAAATAGGTAAAGTGCAAAATAAATAAAACATAAAAACAAATAAAAATTTAATTAACGTAAATACAATAAAAAAGTGAAAAAAAGCTAAATTAATTAATAATTATAAAACAGTGCAGAATAAATAAATAAACCAAATAAAATAAATAATAAATAGTGCAAAATAAATAAATAGTGCAAAATTTCATGAATTAATCATAAAACAATGCAGAATAATTAATAAATACTGAAAAAAAATTCTACATGTCAAGAGATAACTAAGATTATACTTATTTAGTAATAATATTAGTATATAAGATAACAAAATTGCTAAATAGATTAATAGTGCAAAATAAATAATACAAAAACCATAAATTAAAATAATGTAAATATAATAAATAAATCAAAATAATTAAATAGTGGAAAATAAGTAATGATTTTATAAGTAATGATTAAATTTATTAATTAACCTATTTAAAAAAAATGCAGAATAAATAAATAAAACAACAAATTAAATAAAACAAAGTAATGTGTATGTAATACATATATCAAAATAAATAATAAATAGTGGAAAATAAACAAATGCATTTTAAAACAATGCAGAATAAATGAATAAATACTGAGAAAAAAAAGTCTAGATCAAGAAATAACTGAGATAACTTATAACTTAATTTAGTTAAATAACAACATTGCTGAATAGATAAAAAAATAAAACAAAAAAATAAATTACAATAATCAAATTAAATAATGTAAATACAATAAATAAATCCAAATAAATAAATAGTGGAAAATAATTAATTAATAAATAAGAATAAATAAATACATAAAAAAGTAAAATATTAAAGAAAGTGCGATAAATGAAATAAAAATAAAAATGTAAATTCAATGAAAAAAAAATAAAGAGGAAAATAAAGTGAAAAATGAATGAATTATAAAACAATGCAGAATACATTTAAAAAAATAATCAATCTAGATGAAGAAATAACTAAGATAACTTATTTAGTAATAATTGAGTTAAATAACTGCTAAATAGATTAAATAAAGCAAAAAAAAAAATCAATAAATTAAAATTAAATAATGTAAATACAACAAATAAATCGTTGAAAAGAATTAAATAATTAATTACAAAACAGCGCAGAATAAATAAATACATAAATAAAACAAAGTAAAATATTAAATAAAGTGCAATAAATTAAAAATGTACATTCAATATATAAATCAAAACAAATAAAGTGGAAAATAATTAGCGGAAGTGGAATTAATTAATTAGAAAACAATGCAGGATAAATTAATATATACTGAAAATAAATAAATCATGAGATAACTAAGATAATTTAAGTAATTAGTTAAAAAAGCAATTGCTAAATAGATAAATATTGCAAAATAAATAAATACAAAAAAAAAATCAAATATTGTAAATAAATCAAAATAAACAAATAGTGGAAAATAAATAAATAATGCAAAATTAACTAATTAATTATAAAACTGCTAAATAAATTAATAAAAACTGAAAAATATAAATAAATCTACTTACTACAATAATTTATTCAGTAATACTTTAGCATCTCGTTATAAAGAATAATTTGCTTAAAAATTAGTAATGCGTCAGTCATAATTTACAACAATTTCTGATATTACTGCCATATTTTTTTTTCCTCTGTGGAACACAAATTATACATTTTAAATTGGTCTCAACCCTATCTTTTTTTAGCTTCATTGACGGTTCTCATTTACTTTTCAATTATCAAATTAATGAATAAAACGAATGAACAAACAAACAAACAACTTAATAAACAATGAAATCTTCAAAAAAGTATTTCTAGAATGTTTGTGTTCCACTGAACATGATTTTGGACCAAAAATGTATTTATTTAATATATTATCAGTTTGCTGGTATGATGACTTTAATGCCAGGTTGACCAAAACAGGGTGTGACTGCTTCTATCATAATCTGTCCGGTACAGTTTTGATTTCACAAGATATTTCTTCAGAGATGATAGCATGCATAGCATACTAACTTTTGTTGCTGTGAGCAAAATATGTTTTGCATGCAGCACTAGAAAAGATGCATCACTTCTGGATGACACAAAGACACAGCATACATAACCATGAGGAGCTCTGTCAGCGTGTGTGTGTGTGTGTGTGTGTGTGTGTGTGTGTGTGTGTGTGTGTGTGTGTGTTTGTACCTTCCTCAGCACCAGCTCTCCATTCATGTGCATGGAGAGGTTACTAAAGTGCAGCAGCATTTGATCTGTAGCGAGCTGCTGCTCTGTGACATCATCGCCATACAGCACGATGATGGCGACACACAGGAACAGGTGGAAGTAGTCCGTCTGTCACAAAACATACACATACGAACACAGAAAACATGTAATTGCATCCCTGCACCAAACACTGAGCCAAAAAGCAGCCAATAAAAAGACAGATTCTAGAAGCTAGACCAATCACAAAGGGCCAAATGCATACAGAGCCAATTAAAAATGGGTAATGCTGATATGCAAATGAGGGGGCAACGAGGAGACAAACCACTTTGCTCCCCAAAATCACCTCGTTATTACCATGCCAATGTATGCAAATGGATTCTGTGGAAACCTGATAATTAGCATCTCATCTTCATTAGACACTCTGCAGATCCTTAAAGTGATACAGACACCCATTCGTTTATCTAAAGGGGAAGAATTTGCATTTATCCAGCGAAAGTGCATTTAGGGAACAACTTGGTCTTGGTTTCCATGGCTTCAGAGATTTCTACATCATGCGTCGGGTTGAACTTTCACCCAAAACCTCCTTGAATTTTTATAGCAAGAACCATGAATAAGTCAAAATGAATAAAGGAAGTCAAAAAGAGAAATAAACTTCTGTTGTTATACAGTTAGTTTTCATTATTTTCGACACATAACCACACATTTAACCCCATAAAGGCTTTTGTACGTTTGTATGCACATTTTAATGTAAGATTTAATTTAACAATACAGAATGTGAGTCAAAAGTATTTGAACAGTGAGATTTTTAATGTTTTTTTTAAGTCTCACCAAGCCTGCATTTATTTGATCCAAATTACAGCAAAACAGTACAATTTTCAAATATTCTTACTATTTGAAATAACTGTTTTCTATTTGAATATATTTTAAAATGTAATTTATTCCTGTGATTTCAAAGCTGAATTTTTAGCATCATCACTCCAGTCACATGATCCTTCAGAAATCATTCTAATATTCTCAAAAACATTTACTATTTTTATTATGTTGAAAACAGCTGAGTTTTATCAGGTTTCTTTGATGAATAGAAAGTTCAGAAGAACATAGAAATCTTTTGTAACATTATAATAAATGTCTGTATCAATTTAAAGCATCCTTGCTAAATAAAAGTTTTACTTTCTATAATTTCTTTCTAATTACTGCAGTAATGCTAAAAATTCAGCTTCGAAATCACAGGAATAAATTACATTTTAAAATATATTCAAATACAAAACAGTTATTTTAAATAGTAAAACTATTTCAAAATCCTACTGTTTTTGCTGTATTTTTAATCAAATATATGCAGGCTTGGTGAGTTCCTTCTAGACTTTAAAAAAAGATTTTGACTAGTAGTGTATATATAAATTTTAGTGCGTCCACTGAAGGAAAACATTTGAAAAATAATTTTCCCCAAGGTATTGTTATAAAGAATAAGTTGAAATAATGAATCTGTAATGTTCTGCATCATAAGCAATTAAGGGGCCAAGCGCAACAGAGGTAAAATGAAGACCTAATTAGCTGTTTTTAATTACTCCATAATGACCAGGGTTCCCCAACCCTGCTCCTGGAGAGCTACCTTCCTGCAGACTTCAGTTCCAACCCTGTCTGTAATTAAAGGGCGCCTATTATGCAAAATCCACTTTTACATGGTGTTTGGACACATACATAAATGTGAGTTGGCAGTGTGTGAACACAACCACCCTACAATGATAATGAAAACCCACCCACTACTTATTTTCTCCTTTTTTTAATCACCCTTAAACCAAACCAGTCTCATTAGGTATGCGGTTTTAATTCTCAAAGCAGTGTGATGTCACATTAATTAGGCCCCGCCCACAGCCGCTGACTGACAGTCCTGCATTGCCATATTTTTCGCCCTCAGCGATTTGTCTTTGGTTGTACGCTATCCTCCATTTTCTCTCTTTCTTTTGCACATGTTATAATAAAAGATCTGTGGAGTATTTTCAGATGAAACTTCACAGACACATTCTGTGGACTACATCTTGTAAAAAGGAGCATAATAGGTGCCCTTTAAGCAGCCCTGAACACTTTAATTAGCTGGTTCAGGTGTGTTGGATTAGGGTTGAAGCTGAATTCTGTATGCTAGGGTTGGAGACCCCTGTTGAAGACATGTTGACAACATTTTACTACAAAACCCAAAATGGCTGACACCCAAAAAGGCAGACACAGGAATTGATTCATCTCCAATGAGATCAATCTTATGATTTTTGGTCAAACTGTTCAGAAATTATAAACAAAAACGTCAATTTTTTCTATATCTTTTGACCAGTAGGTGGTGATGTGCCTAAACCATTCATGTGCCCTCAGGTCATGCTTGGTATAACCAAAGTCCCTTTAAGATCTTATGATTTAAAGTCATATTTAAAAACACCAATGAAATTTGAGAACAACAAACTCATAAAGATTGTTTCATAGGTTCAAATACCATTAAAAAAAAGCGCTTGTTTTTGATGCTAGACCAGCCAATGCGCAAAAATTTGCGAACGCTGCTGTTTCTATAGGAGCTTCTACACCGCAAAAAATGCTTTTCTTAGATTTGTTTGTCTTGTTTCCAGTCAAAATATCTACAAATTTTTCTATTTTCTGGACGAGTACATTTTTTTTCTTGTTTTCAGAAAAAAACAGGTCAAAATTAAGTGGGTTTTATTTCAAACAGAAAACAAGAAATTATTTTTCTTATCCCATTGGCAGATTATTTTGCTTGTTTTCAAGCAAAAACGCACTTGTTTTTTCAGAAAACTATTACTCGTCTAATTTTCACTTGTCTAGAAAATACTTCCTGATGTAAGAACTTTTTGATATTTTGGCTGGAAACAAGACCAAAAAATCTAAGTAAGAAAAGCATTTTTTGCAGTGTAGCAGCAGCTGCAGCGACTTTACTAATCAATGACTGGCTCTTTTATTTAGAAGGCGGGGCTTATTCGCCACGTTGGGCGTTGCACTTTCTCCTATTTAGAAGTAAAAAGTGAAGCAAAAGCGTCTCAATATGGCCGCTGCCATCTTGGGGGAAATTACGTCATTTGGAGCCAGAGACTGCGCATTAGAGATTCGTTTGGAGCCAGAGTCTGCGCAGTAGTGTCGCGAGGCGGAGCCGCGGTATCAAAGTCCCACCCAAACTCTCGCAGACCCAATCGCAAGATCACAATCATGACACCACACCCCGTTTTTATAGCATCAAATAACTGCCTAAAAGCGAACTTATTAGAAAAAAGAACACTTGAACATGAATCAGCATTATAAGAACTACCTCACACGATGGAAACCATCTTTGGAAAAAAGTTATTTGAAGTGTAAATCGATTATTTAGTTTGGCTCACGTCCCATTAGATTACATGGAGAGGGCAGGGTTTATGACCTATACTGCAGCCGGCCACCCGGAGGGGATCGAAAACTTTTGGCTTCACTTTTCGGGACTTGTGCGGCACACTTGGGTATAACGCATACCAAGTCTGGTCAGAATCAGCTAATGCATTGCAAAGTTGTAGCCTCATGTCCATTTTTGTGTCAGTTCGTCAAATTCGCTTTACACAAGAACAGTTCGGTCTATTGAACTCCTTTAGAAAACTTTTTGCCAGCATTGTCTGAAGATGATTTGAGCCTATTTTGGTAAAAAATTGTCTAGGTTGAGTTCGAAAAAGTAGTTTTTTAGTAAAATTTTAAATTGCAAAAAGTCTTGACTCATTGAAATTCAAATTTTGGTATGCATTCGACTCAACATGAGCCAAGGAATTAGAGGAAAAAACAATTTTGCTTTTAGACCTTAATAGGGCTGCCCCTCTAATAGTTGACTAACTGTTAGTCGACAAGAAGAGGCCAAAATTTTATTAGTCGCAGAAAATAAAAAAATAAAAAACACAGGAAGTGGCCAAGTCATGCAGTCCATGACAGACAGATCTTTAACGGCTGGTCTATGTAAGGGATAATCAACGGTTTGCCGTGCGTTAAAGGATTTTAAATGCACGACGTGGAGGCTAATAACCGCCCGACGCGAAGCGGAGGGTGGTTGCCTCCGCAAAGTGCATAATGTATCCCATGATTTGTTCTGGAGTTGTTTAATTTGGTTCATTCACAGTTGTTTTCCGGAATCTGTGCGTGCTTTACACACAACCCATAAAGACATGTGACGTTTGGATGTGAGATGTAATGCGACACATATGTTTCACTAAACTGAAACTAACCTGAACAAACTGTGCTTCAGCGCTGATAGTGAGGAGCTGGCTCTGTCTGATCGCCGCTTCATTCCACTTTGCACGTATTTTTTCGTTGTGAAGAGTCGCATGATAACGTGCATCATCACTACAACACTGCCTTTATGGTTCTGGCTTTTGTTCACACAGCGCTAGTCCCGTAATTTTCCAGAATCAGTGCGCATTGTGAAAGGGGCTTTACTAAAGCAACAGTTATGTAGCTTACTGCATTCGGTGTTTGAAAAAGAAAAAACATTAATGATCATTCTGAAATATCCTGTTGAGTATCAGCAGGCTAGGCTCTCTCTATGGCTCTGGGCTCGGCTAAAGCATACATGACCGTAGTTACCTGTGATTGGCCTGGCTGTGCGTCACTCAGAAAACAACAGGCCAATCAGAAGAGAGGCTCATGAATATTAATTAGATGGACCAAAATCGACCTGTTTTTGACAGAGCTCCTAAAAAAGGAGCTGTAAAAATATACTGAGATGGATTTTGGCACTAATACCGCAAATATATATTCTTAAGGACATCAACAACTAAAATAAACCTCCAGAAATGTGTACAATATGGGACCTTTAACCTACAAAACCAATTAAAAGTTATATATTAGGATAGATGCCAGTATTTGCACAAAACATGCCAAGAAGTATCTGTTTCATGCACAAGCCTTTTATAGCAACAATATTAGTATATGGGGGATCTTAACTAATACCTGAGACATATATAGTTAACAAATAAAGTTAACAAACCTGATAATGTGCCCAGCAGGCCTCCCACATGCGCAGGGCTTCAGCATCAGGGAACTCACGCTTGAAACACAGAAGAACCCAGCGGTGGCAAAACAGCAGCTGAAGGCCGTCCTCACCCAAGCGGGTCAGATGCTGGTGGAAGCGAGGCAGCATCAGGCGCAGGAGCTCCCTCAGGTACATCTGGACACATACGTACATGGCAAATAACATGCAAGATATTAACACTACCAACATTTACGAATTATTATGAATTATCCATTGACTAGGCACTTGTAGGGGAGATATCCTCACCAGTTGCCTCTCCATATCCTCATCTCTAGGAGAGCTGATGAAAATGGTGTTTTCCATGAGACCCACGAAGCACCAGAACGTGTCGCTCTCATCCTGGATCTCAGTCAGAAGAGGAGCCACCAGGTCTGACATGCCCTGACAGTAGCCCATGTCTGGATTAAACACAGCGTAGTTCAACAGGATACGTCTGGGAGAGAGATGGAAAACACAACTTTGGTAAACCATATTTAAATAATTAATCATGTAAAACAAACACGGGCTTTTTGCTGAATGAATTAATATTATGTATTATTAATGGAATGGCACAGATTTATTACATAATACACTGAAATAGACATAACCAAAGGAGAAAATACTCATCTTATCTATAGCCACAGTGGCTTCAAATGGCATTTGGATACTTCAGATATCCGTAGTAATGTATAAATGTCAACTGAATTAGATAATAATGAAATTATAAATTACTCTTAATGAATATTTACAATAACATAATTATTTTAATATAATATAATATAATGACATTTTAAAATTTTTCAATTTTCATTTTTTCAAATACCAGTAAATCATCAAAACGAAACATTCATTAGTATTAGTAAAATACAAATTTTTTATTATATTAATATTATTATTAATATCAATTACTATTATATAATATACAATGCCATTTTAAGTGTGCCTTAGTAGCATACATTTTTGTTTTCAATTTTCTGTTTTTTTCCCCCCCAAATAACAATAGATTAATAATTCATTAATATTAGTAAAATAACAAATTATTATTATTAATTACTAATAATAACATAATTCATATTTACAATAATATAATGACATTAAGCTTCAATTGTTTTTCAATTTGTCTTTTTTTTAAATGACAATAATTCATTAATAAGAATAATTCATTAGTATTAGTAAAATATCAAATTATTAATATTATAACATTTTCAGATTTTTCCCCAAACAACAACAATTCATTAATAAGAATCATTTATTAATATTAGTAAAATAACAAATTAATAATTATTATTATTATTATTATGTATTACTTTTAATTACTATTAATAATACAATTCATATTTACAACAATATAATATATATAATGACATTTTAAGTGTGACTTTGTGAAATAGTTTTTCAATTTTTAAACAACAAAATAGAACTATTATTATTATTATTATTATTATTATTATTATGTATTATTAATCACTATTAATAGCAATCATAACATTCATATTTACAATAATATAATATGATATAATATACAATGCCATTAAGTGTGACTTAGCAGCTTCAACTGTTTTTCAATTTTCATTTTTTTGCAAATAACAATATTTCATTAATAAGAATAATTCGTTATTAGTAGTAAAATATCAAATTATTAATATTATTATACAATTTTCAGATTTGTTTCCCCAAATTAACAATAATTCATTAATAAGAACAATTCATTAATATTAGTAAAATAACTAATTATTATTACTATATATTCTTTTTAAATTACTATTATTAATAACAAAATTTCTATTTACAACAATTTATAATATGACATAATATAATATAATAATATAAAATGACATTTTAAGTGACTTCAATTTCTTTTCAAATTCCAATTTTCAATTTTCAAACAACAACAATTCATTATTCATCAGAATAATTAATTAATATTAGTAAAATAAAATTATTATTATTAATTACTAAAATTCATATTAACAACAATATGGTACAATATAATATACAATGCCATTTTAAGTGTGACTTAGTAGCTTAAATTTTCTTTCCATTTTCTTTTTTTTTCAAATAACAATAGATTCATTAATATTAGTAGAATAACAAATTATTATTATTATTATTATATATTGTTAATTACTATTAATAATAATAATTACTGTTAATAATAATAATATTATTATTTTTATTATTATTATTATTATTATTTGTAGTAATACTTTTTAAAAATAAATATAATAAAACTAATTAACAAATAAAGTATTACAAGTATAAAATATTTAAATTAAATTATTATTAGGTCAAAATATAATATAATATAATATAATATAATAAAATATAATATAATATAATATAATATAATATAATAAATTGTAAGCACATTTTTTTAATGGGAAGAATGACATATTTCTGGTTGAGTGTTAATGAATACGTTTCTCTAACCTCATGATTTCTACATTGGGGTTGTTCTCTCCTCTAAAGAACATGTTGCTTCGGTCAGTTCTGACTACATCTTTATCAACAGTGAACTGGACTTTCCTCCAGAACTCACTGTGTTCCTCCGGACTCATGGACAATCTGCGAAGGGAAATGGAGAAACGGAAAAGATCAACCACTATGGAAAAGAGGAGAATGAAGAAAGAGGCCAGTTATGAAGAGTTACGACAAGAAGCACAGAACAAAACAACAAAGTGGAAGAAAAAAAGAAAGGAAAAGAACAGAACATTAGAGAACAGAACATGAAGCACCATGTCTAAGGTGGTAAGTAACATTCCCATCCTGAAACATGATGGCGGTCCCTCTGGCTACAGACATTCTCATAACAAGCAGGTGGGATTTCATTAACACTGTTTGTTTTGCTGGAATTGCTGCCAGACCTGATGCAACTTCATGTAAGTGTTTCGAGACCTGTGTTTGTGTGAACTATTCCCACATCGCTCTCTGACTCCCTCTCTGGCCCCTCG
>NC_133361.1:54670530-54703030 GCF_049309525.1 Garra rufa
ATATATATATATATATATATATATATATATATATATATATATATATATATATATATATATATATATATATATATATATATATATATATATATATATATATATATATATATATATATATATATATATATATATATATATATATATATAATATATATATATATATATATATATATATATATATATATATATATATATATATATATATATATATATATATATATATATATATATATATATATATATATATATATATATATATATATATATATATATATATATATCCAACAGTTCTTTCTTCTTTCTGGTCATGTAGTCTGATTGGCTGAAAGGAGTGTAATAATTTAGTGATATAAAAATTTCACTGTCAGCTTGTGGTATTTCTTACAGCGAGTAACATGGCAGACGCCCAGATCCACCATAATTTTATAAATAAAACTGTTTTTGTGTCACGGAATGTAGTTTTAAAGGATAACTATTGCCAAAATGCAACCTGGGCTGTTTTTTTTTACTGTAAACGAGACAAACTTATATCTAAAAGCATAATTACGACAAACGAGCCGTTTTTGAGAGTGACCGTGATTTCGTTTTGTGGTCAATGGCCGGTGAATGGGAGTACTAGGGGCATAACTTTGAGCGCATCAAAATCGATATTTTTACAACACTAAGAAGACTCGACACACCATGAAACTTTGCTCGAAGTATCGCCTGGGTCTCTACACATGAACTCCAGCATTGAGAACATTGTTTGTGTACACAGAGTTTACTAAAAAGAAAGGTTTTGAACAACTCACTTTCACTGTTTGAGTTTCCGCTCGCGGCCGTCTTGCCAGTCAAGAAGTGTCGATCTCCGAATGCGAATGAATGGACTCCATAGGACGAAATATTAGGCTTATATGAGGCTCTTTTTACAGCTAGAAGGTTAATATTGTTTTTCACTTGCGACAAAACAACGAATTAGCCGTGCATTTATATGGAAATATGCTTTAGGAGCTATCCATCTTTACTCTCCTCACAGTCAGAGATCGACACTTCTTGACTGGCAAGACGGCTGCGAGCGGAAACTCAAACAGTGAAAGTGAGTTGTTCAAAACCTTTCTTTTTAGTAAACTCTGTGTACACAAACAATGTTCTCAATGCTCGAGTTCATGTGTAGAGACCCAGGCGATACTTTGAGCAAAGTTTCATGGTGTGTCGAGTCTTCTTAGTGTTGTAAAAATATCGATTTTGATGCGCTCAAAGTTATGCCCCTAGAACTCCCATTCACCGGCCAGTGACCACAAAACGAAATCACGGTCAATCTCAAAAACAGCTCGTTTGTCGTAATTATGCTTTTAGATATAAGTTTGTCTCGTTTACAGTAAAAAAAAACAGCCCAGGTTGCATTTTGGCAATAGTTATCCTTTAAGAGTTTTTAGGCTAGAATGTACTTGTTTAGACTTCAGATATGCAGTTTGTTAATAAAGATAACGTTCAATGTTTTCGGAGATGTGAGCTCCAGAGCTCATGAACCCGTCGAGAGCAGCCTTACCTCGGCCAGATCTTCTGGAATTTACTGCTGGCTCTGATGTCTCTAAAGTGGTTAAACATTAGATATAATTTGTTTGGGGTAAATCTAAGGGACAGTATTTGGTCTCATTATTCGTTTATTTGTTCCAAAGCAAACAGTTTTGGCTGAGGGCAAAATCTCATCACGTTATACTTTATGTAACTTTAATGCTGTATATCAGAGCGCTGCCTTTGTACTTTTGACTAGCAACTTTTATGATGGTTGTTGTTGCTTATTAAACATTATTATTCAATAAATAAATATAGTATATAAATAGTAGTATTTAATAATAGTATTTAGTATTGAGAAACGTGTGAAACTTGTGTTCGTAATGGTCATTTTAGTTACATTATTCCACCATTAGATGGCAACAAGAGACTGTTTTTATAAGTGAGTCTGAAGAGACTGAAATAGGGTTGTAAACAAGAAAGTTATATTTCGTCAACACCTTGTAAGACGCAACCAACTTAAGCAGCTTTGCACTGAGCAGTTGTCATAACAGATAAAAGGATAGTATGACAAAGATATCGCTTTCCTCAACGGACATTCAAATTAATGTTTTATTATGAATATGAGATTTAGGCGAAGAATGAATGCTTTATCAGATGCAGGTCACACTTGCTCAGTCAATCTTTCTCATAATACTCTACATAATACAGTAAACTTTTAATACTGTAATACAATAAGCTTTCAACGTTTGTTCGTTACTAAGTGGCGTTTTCAAACTAGTAACAGGCTTGGGCTCAGCTGTTCAACTATCAAACTGAGATTTGAATCTGTGGCGGAAGGAAGTAGTTCTGCACAAAAGGGGGGTTTTAAGGACACTCCAATTGTTGTTTCTTATGTATATACATACTCATGCCATCGAACTGTTGTACAACCACAATATCACACTCATAGACGTGACATATAATGACATATAAAGAGGACAGTCCTATATAATTATGAGTGAGAGCCAAAGATCAACCACCCATGGTTATTTGAATATAACATCACACTCTGAACACTTAAAAACAGCTATTAAAGATCCACTGTAGTAGGCGTCATGCATCAAAGGGTTAATGTTAAGTAAGTCCCTAAGTGATTATAAAATTCTGTTTTGATCTACATAACAAAACATATTTTATTCATGCTGAAATTGTTAACTGACAAGTGATCTTGATAATTTTGTTTTTGACTGCTAAATATAGCACGTTATCTAGTTCAATGTAAAGTTGAACCCAGATGATTTCATTGCATGACATCTTCTGGCAGCTTAAACATTAAACTAGAATATAAAACTATACATGAACTATGTAATCAGTAGTCATATCTAGAATTAATTATTGTTTGTTTCATTTAATCTTTAACCAGGGTTTGCATTGATATTTGCAGTCATTTTGATAATGTGTAACCTGTTTTTACAAGCACTGTTTTACAGTGCATGAGATGATATGTTAAGTAAATGGTAAACGTCATAACACTTGTAATATTTTATTAAGCTGTGCCGATGGGAGCCCATGGCCGTGCTGGAGCTCGCTGAATGAACGTAGGAGGTTTTGCTCGGCCTGTCGTGGGAGGTGTTGCATAACTGCGTGGATGCCGTTGTCTTCAACAACACGTTAGTGGGGAAAGGATTACACGCTTCCCGAATGCCATGACAGGTTCCCCTGAACTCACTGTACGCTTGTTTGTTCCTTAGAAATATCTTTTTTTGTAATTACGTCAATTCCCTTAGGTGCTGAGCTGACAGAGTTGAGCTTTTAAAACAGACGCTGCTTTCTGTTGTTTTTCTCTGCTCAAGGACTCAGTATGATTCTGCTTCATGTGAGGGCATGAATACGAACAGAAAGTCTGAGTTTGTCTTTCAAAGAAACTCAGAGCCTTGAAAAATCAGAAGTGGGTGGATGAGATGACCTGTGCTCAGCTGCAATCTGCCGCTTCAAGAGCTTCATCTCTTCTCGATTTGAGCTGATCGAGGGTCAGTTATGCATCCTTATTTAGGCTGATCTGAGGTTGTTATTATTATGGGTTGTGGTCTAGGTTGATATTGAGTGAGCTATAGTCAATGCTTGTGCTTATTTGGTCATATTTTGGGCTGATCTGTGATCTGATCTGGTGTCACTTTTGATATAGAGTTAATAATTAATTTCAATTCAGTTTGGCCTTATTTGGTTTCTTTTGGCTTGTTTGTTGGGCTGATCTGGGATCAGTTATGGTCATATTGAGAGTGATCTAGGGTTAGTCTCAGTGTAGTTATGCATCAGTATTTACACTGATCTGAGATCATTATTTTGGGTTGTGGTCTGGGCTGATATTGGGACCATTGTAATCAACATTTGAACTTGTTTGATCATATTTGGCTTATTTTTGATCTGATCTGGATTCAGTTATGGGTCATTATACGTGATGATCTAGGGTTAATTTGCACCATTATTAGGGCTGATCTGAAGTCATTATTATGGGTTGTGGTCTAGGCTAAGTCATGTAATGTTTGGGCTTGTTTTTTGCTCTTATCTGGGATCAGTTATGGGTCATTAATGGGGCGGGGGGGGGGGTCTAGGGTTAGTTTAAGATCTATGTTGATATTAAGCCAGTTATAATTAATGTTTGGGCTTATTTGGTCACTTTTGGCTAATTTTATGGGCTGATCTGGGATCATTTGTGGGTCATTACTGGGGGTGATCTAGGGTTGGTCTTGGATTAGTTATGCATCAATATTTAGGCTGATCTGAGATCATTATTTTGGGTTGTGGTTTAGACTGATATTGGGATCGTTGTGGAATCAGTTATGGGTGCATATTAGGGCTGATCTACAACCTATTATAACGACCTCAGATCAGCCCTAATAATGGTGATTATTAGGGCTGATCTGAGGTCGTTATAATAGGTTGAGGTCTGGGTTGATATTGGGATAGTTATAATTCATATTTGGGCTTATTTGGCCATTTTTGGCTTATTTTTTTGGCTGATCTGGGATCACTTATGGGACATTATTGAGGTTGATCTTGGGTTAGTCTCGGGTTAGGTATGCATCGTTATTTAGGCTAAACTGAGGTCATTATTTTAGGTCGGGTCTAGGATGATATTGGGTCACCTGTAATCAGCCTTCTGTTTGGTCACTTTTGGCATTTTTTGGGGCTGATCTGGAATCAGTTATGGGTGCATATTAGGGCTGATCCACAGTTTGTTTGCAACATTATTAGGGCTGATCTGAGGTCGTTCTAATAGGTTGAGGTCTGGGTTGATATTGGGTTAGTTATAATTAATAGTTGGGCTAATTTGGCCACTTTCAACTTATTTTTTGAGCTGATCTGGAATCAAATATGGGTCATTATTAATGATGATCTAGGCTTAGTTTGCACAGGTATTTGGGCTGACCTGAGGTCATTATTATAGGTCTAGGTTGATACTGGGTCAGTTCAATTAACGTTTGGGCTTGTTTGGCCACTTTCAACTTATTTTTTGAGCTGATCTGGGATCAGTTATGGGTCATTATTGGGAGTGATCTACAGTTAGTCTGATCTGAGATCATTATTTTCGGTCATGGTCTAGGCTGATATTAGGTCAGTTGTAATCAGCCTTTGGGCTTATTTGTCCACTTTTGGCTTATTTTTGGGGCTGATCTGGAATCAGTTATACATGAATATTAGGGCTGATCTTAGGGTTAGTTTGCACCATTATTTGGGTTGAACTAGGGTTAGATATACTTAAATATTAGGTCTGAAGTCATTATTATGGGTTGTGGTCTAGGCTGAAACTTAGTTGTAATCAATGATTGGGCTCATTTGGTCACTTTTTTGGCTTATTTTTTTAGGATGATCTGAGATCAGTTATGGGTGAATATTAGAGCTGATCTAGGTTAGTTTGCACCGTTATTATGGCTGATCTGAGGTCATTATTATAGGTCGAGATCTAGGTTGATACTGGGTCAGTGATAATTTACAATTATACTCATTTGATTACTATTGGCTTATTTTTTGGGCTGTTTTTTGGCAGTTATGGGTCATTATTAAAGCTCTTCTAGGGTTAGATATCCTTAAAAATTACGGCTGATCTGAAGTCATTATTATAGGTCGAGGTCTAATTAATGTTTGGGCTTATTTGGTCACTTTTGGCTTATTTTTTTAAGCTGATCTGAGATCAGTTATGGGTAAATATTAGGGGCTGATCTAGGGTTAGTTTGCACCATTATTAGAGCTGATCTGAGGTCATTACGGTTGTGATCTAGGCTGCTTTTGCATCAGTTATAATTATTTGGGCTTGTTTGGTCAGTTTTAGCTTATTTTTTGGGCTGATCTGGGATCAGTTATGGGTAAATCTTAGGGCTGATCTAGGGTTAGTTTGCACCATTATTAGGGCTGATCTAAGGTTATCATTATAGGTCGAGGTCTCGGTTGATATTTAAGTCAGGGCTTATTTATTTACTTTTGGTTTGTTTGTTGTTGGGCTGATCTGGGATCAGTTATGGGTAATTATTGGGGGTGATCTATGGTTAGTCTAGGGCAGGGGTCCCCAAACTAAGGCCCGGGGGCCAAATGCGGCCCGCCCCCACATTTGGACCGGCCCTCTGAACAATGCCAGAGATATATTTTGAAAATGTAACTTTAAATATGTTTTACTTATATCATGTCGGTATTTGATAATAAAGGTTGGCTTTCAACCTAAAATGTCCCTTAGTTATTAACATTGCCTAATTATTTGTTAAAATCACCAACAGAAGGGTACATTGCCATAATGTGTCATTGCGATCGTTCCTTGAAACGTATGTGTGTGGTGGCTCTTGATGCCTTGACCCCAGCCTCCGTCCACTGCTTATGAAGTTCACCCAAATTCTTGAATCGATTTTGCTTGACAAGCCTCTCAAGGCTGTGGTTCTCTCGGTTGGTTGTGCATCTTTTTCTTCCCCACTTTTTTCTTTAACTCAACTTTTTGTTAACATGCTTGGATGCAGCACTCTGTGAACAGCCAGCTTCTTTGGCAATCAATGTTTGTGGCTTACCCTCCTTGTGAAGGGTGTCAATGATTGTCTTCTGGACAACTGTCAGATCAGCAGTCTTCCCCATGATTGTGTAGCCTAGTGAACCAGACTGAGAGACCATTTTGAAGGCTCAGGAAACCTTTGCAGTTGTTTTGAGTTGATTGGCATATTCACCATATTCTAATTTGTTGAGATTGCGAATTGGTGGGTTTTTGTTAAATGTGAGCCAAATCATCACAATTAAAAGAACCAATGACTTAAACTAGTTCACTCTGTGTGCATTAAATGTATTTAATAGACAAGTTTTACAATTTGAGTTGAATTACTGAAATAAATGAACTTTTCCATGACATTCTAATTTACTGAGAATCACCTGTATATCTTTTGAAAAGAAATGATCATTTGTCTGTCTGGTGCATAAAAAAATAATAAACTATTCTAGCATTAAAAGGTATAATAAATACAGGTAAAATCATAATAAAATAATAGTAGTAGTCAGTCCAGCTCATGGAATTTTCTTTTATAAACCGACCCGGCCCCCCATTAAAGAAAAGAAAATTATGTGGCCCGCTCAGAAAAAAGTTTGGGGACCCCTGGTCTAGGGTTAGTTATGCATCATTATTTAGGCTGATCTGTGGTCTTTATTTTGTGTTTTTGTTTAAGCTGACATTGAGTCAATTGTAATCAACATTTGGGCTTATTTGGTTACTTTTGGCTTATTGTTTGGGCCGATCTGGAATCAGTTATGGGTAAATATTAGGGTTAATCTAGGATTGGTTTATTAGGGCTGATCTGAGGTCATTATTATAGGCTGAGGTGTTAGGTTGATATTGGGTCAGTTAACGTTTGGGCTTATTTGGTTACTTTTGGCTTGTTTGTTTTTGGGCTGATCTGGGATCAGTTATTGGTCATTATTGGGGGTGATCTACAGTTAGTCCTGGGTTAGGTACGCATCTTTATTTAGGCTGATCTGTGGTCATTATTTCAGGATGTGGTTTAGGCAGATTTTGGGTCAGTTGTAATAAACATTAGGGCTTGTTTGATCACTTTTTGGCCTAATCTGGGATCAGTTATGGGTTATTATTAGGGCTGATCTATGGCTAGTTATGCTTAAAATTAGGGCCGATCTGAAGTCATTATTGTGGGTCAAGGTCTAGGCTGATACTCGCTCAGTTATAATCAACATTTGGGCTGATTTGCTGATTGCTAAAGCTATTCTGAGATTCTCAGATTTGAGGCTGATCTAGGAGCAGCTATACATAAATTTTAGGCTGATCTAAAAAGTCATTATAATGGATCATGGTCTTAAAATCAACATGTGGGCTTATCTGAGGCAATTTATGGCTCAATGTTCAGGCTGATTTGGGGTCAGTTATAGTCTTTATTTCTCCTGGTTTAAGATTAGTTCATGGTTTAGGCTGATATGGAACGACTAATACATTTCAAACATTTTAATAAATAAATAAAAATTGCAGTTCTGTTTTGTGCCGTCGATGAAGGATTATATTTTTTTAATTAACCTTTTTGCTTTGTTCTTTAAGGGAAACCTTGTTTTCTGAAAAAAGTCTTGTTTCACTAGAGTTTGTGAGTTTACAAACCCTGGTTTTCCTCTCTCAAATTCTGCTAATGATGACCTAGTGAGAAAAAGAGTGCAAGAGAGTGAGAAGAGAGAGAAAGCGAGAGAAGTTGGGTGTCACTTTGCCTAATTACCATGTGTGCCAGAATGTGTATGACAGGATGTGTGAGTGTTTCTATGTGTGTGGCCAGATAGTGGTGAAAAATGTGCACGTCCGTCTAGTTGAAAATGCCTGTGAATGAAACTGCTTATGCATGCAAGTAACCAGGTAAGTGTTCTACATGTGGCCTATCTTCAAATGCACATATAAACGTCTGCCTGCATTTAGCTATGGCTAAATTTGTGGTGGTTTGTGAGGTTTTGGTGCCGATACCAAAAGCCTGTCTGGTTGGAGGCATTTTTTTTATTAGGCAATTTTTATTAGTAGCTGGTGTGATTTACTGGCTGCGGTCCACAGCTTGGCTTCTGCAGACATCAGCACTCAGAACTGCCAGTTTTAGCAGGGGAGGGTGTAAACACAGGCTGCTCTCAGTGAGACGAACAGAGGAATGGCCAAACCACAACACTGAACCTACATTCACAACTAGAGCACTCTGTAGGCCTCCGGGGAGCTGCTGTAGGTTTAATTATGCAGGCTGGTAGAACCTGTTCACTGCACAGGTGGGAAAAACGTTATTTTGAGCCGTTAGGTTATGCAATATGTAAAATTCGATAATAATTAGTGAGAAAAGCTCTGGCTCATGCTGAACTAGGGGATTGTGTTTGCCAAAGATAATAAACCAAGATAAAAATGTTTTTCCAAGATGCGTTTATTAAAAAAAAAAAACAGTGCTCCAAAAATGGCTAAAACCACATTATGATGATAGATGGGTGTTTTTATGTGGATTCTAGCGAGTCCTAGGTTGTTATTTAAAGCCATTAGTTGGACCAAGCTGGTCTAGCAGTTGATGACTGATAGTCTGAACTACTGGCTGGTGGAACTGGTTTTGATCTGGTAGACCATCTTGGTGAAGCTGGATCAAGTTGGTAGACCCCACCTTAGACCAGTAACAAACCACTTATTATTTTATTAGCTTGAATCTGAATCGCAGACACATAATAATAATCAGAATACAATTATTATTATTTTTAGCCACCTTTAAAGTGAGATTTTAAGGGCACTTATAAATGAATAAAGTGAAATATAAATGAATAAAATACACTCCAGATAAATATATAAAAAAATAGTATTTTTAGTCTGAATCATTAGAAGAGACACATTAATAACAATAATAACAAAACAACAATAATAGTAATGATGTGTCTCTTTCAGAGTCAAATAAATACAAATATACAAAACATCTAAAAATAAAAAACACACTCCATATAAATATGAAAATGAATAATATTTGTAGTCTGAATCCTTAGAACAGACTCATCAATAATAATAACAAAACAACAATAATAATGTGTTTGAGATTCAAACAAACTAACAAATACATAAATTAATGTGTCTCTGTAGATTCAAACAACAAAATATTAATAAATATTACTATGGCATTACCATTTGCTTGTCTTGCTGTAGGACAAAGATAGAGATTTTAGCTTTTTCTCCTTTCTTATGGGCTGATACTCCAAACATAATTCATTGAGAAAGCTTGAGGGATCGTTCAAATAGTAATTCACATGTTTATGTGATTCAAGAGTTTGCATGATTTATATGAGCCATATGGAAAACAACAGAGAGAAAGAGGAAGTTTATACATCTGTGTTGATGCGATTGGCTGGATTATATGACCAAGCTCCTCTTGAATATGTGCTGGGAGCTTGATTTTGCAGGGGTACAGTTGATTCATTCCCGGCACTCGATACTCTACCATTGAGCGCTATTTTGCTCAGAGCCACAAACGACCCTTCTCTTAATAAGGTCAGATATAACCTCTATTGCCCACGACCAACTCAGGCCTTGACCCAACTAGACAGTCCGTTCCCTAAGATAGAAACCCACAAATCATACCTCTGTCAGCCGTCAAATACAGCCTGTGAGTATAAATAGCTACGAACTGGACTCTCATCTCTTATCTCTGCTACAGCCAAAGACACGTCAGTGAACCGCAAATCACAGCCGTGTCCTCCTACAAACCCTGCTCTCCCAGCTCTCTCTGTGTGTACACAGCCTCATATATTCTCACTGTCTATTCCTGTGTTGGACATTTGGCTTCATTCAGTGGCTCTGAGAGATCTGAAAGGAAGTACAGCATTTGTTTGAAGCATGCATGCATGCATACGTTATAGAGAATAGATGCTGTTGAGATGAAACTGGAATTGATGAAACAATTAATTCAATCAATATTATGGTTGCGTTGGGATGGTTACCATCTGTTACACATAGGGATGAATTGAACAGAATGGATTTGCTTGAAATTAAAAGAATGTTGTTTTTCAATCCATTCCATTTTGTTTAGAATCTACCGTTATTTGTTGATTCAAATTCTGGGATTTAAAAGAAACAATACTTCACTTTGCAGAATTGTTCAGCCAAATAATGAAACATCGTTTATTCAACAATTGAACAAAATTGACAATAAAGTGCCAAAGGAATAGTGCACTATATTCAAAGTGTTTCTTTGAATGAAAATCTTGCTTTCACTTTCCACATCCGCATTTATTCAATTGTGGGACCTACAGATATAACATGTCAGGTTATCTAATTATACTTCTGACCAAATTACTAAAAAACATAACTTATTGAGTGATAAATATATAAATAAATCCAATATTTGTGAGCTTTATAAAGTATTTATTTGAGTATTCTTTCTATACTTTTAGAGTTTTTATTTATATTTCCAATTCATTTTATATTCATATATCCTCAGATATATGAATATAATATCATTTTATTAGGCTTTTGTCATTTTATTAGGCTTTTTTTAGTTGGTTCTATATAGCTTTTTTAATTTAATTTAATTTATTTTTAATTTCACTTTTAGTTTTAGTCATTTTAGTACTGAAAGGCACGGCAACATTTTTTGTTTAAACATATAGTAATATATATATATTGGCTTCATTTCAATTACTGAAAATTATTTTGAATAATTTTAGTTTTCTTTACTAATAATTTTACATGATCTTTACCATGTTTTGTACTTGATTTTGTTTGGGATACTATTAATTGACATATTACATTAAATAATTAATTGTTTTCTAATATTTTTATTTTTATTTTATTTCTGGTTTATTTCAATTACAAAAAATGATTTTTAATCATTTTAGTTTTATTTAACAATAATTACACACGTTTTTTAACATATTTTTATACTTGATTTTGTTTGACATGCTATTAATTGGCATAGCATATTAATTATTTAATTGTTGTCTAATATTTTTATTTTTATTTTATTTTGGATTTATTTTAATTATCGAAAATTATTTATAATAATTTTAGTTTTATTTAACAATAATTAGACATGGTCTTTACTGTGTTTTGTACTTGATTTTGTTTGACATGCTATTAATTGACATATTAATTAATTAATTATTTGTTGTCTAATATTTATATTTATATTTTTGATTTTATTTTATTTTGGCTTTATTTCTATTATGGAAAATTATTTTTTAATCTTTTTAGTTTTATTTACCAAAATTACACACGTCTTTTACTGTGTTTTGTACTTGATTTTGCTTGACATACTATTAATTGGCATATTAATTCATTCATTCATTGTTGTCTAATATTTATATTTTATTATTTTTTGGCTTTATTTAAATTACCAAAAATTGTTTTTAATAATTGTAGTTATATTAAACAATAATTACACATGTTTTTTTTTTTTGTTTTTTTTACATTTTTAATTAATTGTTGTTTAATATTTATATTTTATTTTATTTTGGCTCTATTTCATTTACTGAAATATTTTTTTAAATCATTTTAGTTTTATTTAACAATAATTACATGTTCTTTTACTGTTTTGTACTTGATTTTGTTTGACATATTATTAATTGACACATTAAATTAAATAATTATTTTTTTTCTAATATTTATATTTTTATTTGTGTTTATTTTGGCTTTATTTCAATGACCGAAAATGATTTGTAATAATTGTAAAATGTGTTTTATTTATTAATAATTACAAATGTCCTTTACCATGTTTTGTACTTGATTTATTTAACATACTATTAATTCACATATTAATTAATTAATTACTGTCTAATATTCATATTTATATTTATATTTATATTTATATTTATATTTATATTTATATTTATATTTATATTTATATTTATATTTATATTTTGGCTTTATTTTAATTACCGAAAATGATTTGTAATAATTTTAATTTTATTTAACAATAATTACACGTCTTTTTTTTGTTTTGACATTACTGAAAATGATTTTTTAATTATTTTAGTTTTATTTAAGAATAATTACACGTTCTTTACTGTGTTTCGTAGGCCTGCTTGATTTAGTTTGACATAGTACTAATTGACATTTAAATTAATGAATTAATTATCTAATACTTATATTTTTATTTGATTTTTTTATTTTGCCTTTATTTTAATTATCGAAAATCTTTTTTTTTAATAATTGTAGTTTTATTTAACAATAATGACACATGTACTATTCAGTGTTTTGCGCTTGATTTTTGCTTGACATATTATTCATTCTTCATTTTTCATTTTCTTTCCAGTTGTTTTCTTTTTGTTTTATAAGTAGTTTCATACATTATTGTATAGCTTTCATAAATACAAATTATAAAGATTATAACGACTAGCTATCGTATGCTTGAAATTTACCACATGACTCATGTATACTACTATTATGGGGCCCTTTTTAATTATTATTATTCTCTATGTGGTGTTTCACAGACTCAAACCTCATTCATTTTGACTGGAAGAAATAGCTAAGTATCTAGAGAATTCTTCATTTTGTTTTACACATAAGAAAGAACAGGTTTGAAAACACACACAAGAGTGAGTAAATAGTGAACTTTATTTGCAGTGCAGCGCACCGTCCCTTTAAATATCATCCTTCCATCTACATTATCTTATCATCCAATCTGAAAATTATTTTGAGCAGAGCAGTTTGTTGAAATTGAACTTGTTTTTTAGTTTAAAGAAGAAAAAAAAAAAAGAAAGCACTCCTGCCAGTGATGATACATGAACTCCCAGCATTGTGTCCTTGAGTAACCTTCACCTCAGGCTGCTGTAATTAGTGCACCACAAGTCCCCTTGGATAAACACGTCCGCTAAATGACAATGCTAAATGCATGTGCACTCACTGGGCAGCGAAAACCATTTGGGAACATTACAGCTGTGAGGACATTTTAGCATTAGCCATACAGAGCAGGTCACTGGCAATGTCAAAGGTCATGAGTCCAGTCATTCCTTCAGGCTTCAGTCTTCGTTCAGATCCCCTCACATTACTGCTGGTTTGCTAAAGCATAAACAGACCCCCTGAAATGTAGCTCCCCGTCACGGCACGTGTTTGTTGCGTAGTTGAAAGTAGCTATGCGGGCATTTGTTTCCTTTCTCTCCTCTCCCTCACACACAACAGAACAGAGAAGGACTTTAGTATAATGTGATGGTGCCCTTGCTGATACAGGCCTCCCTTTATGGTGTGTGTAATCTGAGCTTTCAGTGCCAGGACTGACCCTCTCTCCCCCTGAATGGAGCGCTGTGGGCCAGGCCGCTGTTTCCTGTGCTTTCACTCTGCTTAGCTCGGCACTACGATTATAGTAAAGCCAGGGGTGGGACGAACACATTTGTGCTGAGGAGACAGGCTCTCTCTCCCTCACACACACACACACACACACACACACACACACACACACACACACACACACACACATGTTGGGTTTACATGTTTTATGGGGACATTCCATAGGCGTAATGGTTTTTATACTGTACAAACCGTACTTTCTATCGCCCTACACCTACCCTACACCTAAACCTAGCCCTCACAGGAGATTGTGCACACTTTCACTTACTCAAAAAAACTCATTGTGCATGATTTATAAGCCTGTTTCCTCATGGGGACCTGAGAAATGTCCCCACAAGGTCAAAATCTACTGGTATTACTATCCTTGTGTGGTCCCCACAACGTGATGAATACCAGGTACACACACACACACACACACACACACACACACACACACACACATGTTGGGTTTACATGTTTTATGGGGACATTCCATAGGCGTAATGGTTTTTATACTGTACAAACCGTACTTTCTATCGCCCTACACCTACCCTACACCTAAACCTAGCCCTCACAGGAGATTGTGCAAACTTTTACTTCATCAAAAAAACTCATTGTGCATGATTTATAAGCCTGTTTCCTCATGGGGACCTGAGAAATGTCCCCACAAGGTCAAAATCTACTGGTATTACTATCCTTGTGTGGTCCCCACAATGTGATGAATACCAGGTACACACACACACACACACACACACACACACACACACACACACACACACACACACACACACATACACAGACACTGTGAAGGTGAATGATGGCAGCTAACTCACAAACCAAGTTTGAGAAGTCTCAAGGGCTTTGGATGTCGTGAGTGAGTCACGTTTAGCATGCTGTAATAGCGCCAGGGCACAATCTCGGTTTGCTTGTACTCAGCTGAATTGGTCCTATGGCTAAAATTTACACAGTCTAAACTGCATCCCAATTCACAGGGTCTCTATGCAGTGCATCATACTGATACATACTGATGAAGAACACACTGCAATGTTACAATATATGTGTATATTGGGGTTGTTGGGAAATCTTATATATATATATATATAGGAAGGAAATCTTATATACATACATATATATATATATATATATATATATATATATATATAGTTGCAATCAAAATTATTCAACCCCCTTGACCTGCAAGACATTTTGCTGCAGAGAACAACATTTTGTGAAAACAATTCAACAAAGGCATCAGTAAACTATTAAAGAAAGTGTATTAATACACATTTGAGTAATTCTGAGAACGTAAGTTGATGATTAATAAAAAAAATTGTATTGGCTCTAAACATTCGTGTTCAAAATTATTCAACCCCTGAAAGTAAATTTGGTGTAGAATCTTTTATTCTTTAAAACCACCAATAAACACTGCAAGTTTGGGCCATTCCTCCCCTGAAAAAGCTTTCAGATCACTGATAATCTTTGGTTTTTACTTTGCCACTGCTTGCTTCAAATTCAACCATGTATTTTCAATGAGAATTAAATCTGGAAACTGAACAGGCCACTTAAAAACATTCTATGACTGATTCCTAAACCAAGCGTAAGTAGATTTGAATGTATACTTTGGGATGATTGTCCTGCAGGAAAGTCCATTGATTATTAGCTTCAGACTTTGCACAGAAGGCATCACAATGTTTGCCAAAATGGCCTGATACTCTAATAAATCCATGATATCCTTTGTATGGTCATGTTTTCCACTTCCTGCTACAGTAAAACAACCCCATAGCAGGACTGGCCCACCTCCATGTTTGATGATGGAGATGGTGTTCTTCAGCTTATAAACTTTGTCTTTTTTGGACCAGACGTACCTCTGATCCATACATCCAAAAAGTTCCAGTTTGGACACATCCTCCATAAAACAATCTTCCAGCACTCCACAGGTCTAACTAAATGAATTTTGGCATGTTCAAGGCAGCCTTTTTGTTCAAGAATGGTATTCAGCAAGATTCCTCAACATGAAGACTACACTTGTCTAGTGTTTATCTTATTCACAGCATTGAAATATTTTCCTCCTTTCGTCAGGTCATCTTACAAGTCTTTGGCTGTACATTGCAAGTTTTTCTCAGTTGATCTGATCAAACATTTTATGATATTGTGCTTTTTTGTTCAACAGCCTCAAAGGTTTTCTCACACATTAATCTAAGGAATACGGCTGCCAGCTGTGTCTCTAGGAACTTGTAATGTCTTAGAAATCTTCATGTAGTTTTAGACTTTCTAATATAGCAAACTATTTCTTCTCTATTGATTTTGCGTGAGCTCTGTTGACTTTACCATATTTGCTACTCATCTTCAGCACATGCATGGGCTAAGAGTATACTATGTGTAACACCCCAAGCTAATTCCATGTTTAATACGTTTGTAAAGGCTTAATTATGTTTTAATTTTGTTCCTGACCATAAAAATAACTGTCTTAAAACAGCAATGTTGAATAGGGGTTGAATAATTCTGACGTAGCTGTGTTATTGAAAAATCCTATAACTCAAAAACATTACATTGTATATTGACATTATCACTTTTAATATGTGAAAAAACTGTTGTAGATGCAATTTAGTCCTGGATCTTCAGAAAGAGCAAAAATCATTTGTAAAGTACTGCAGTCTTTTTTTGATTGCAACTGTATATATATATATATATATATATATATATATATATATATATATTTTTTTTTTTTTTTTTTTACCACTAATATGTACATATTAGTACCTTAAAGGGGTCATCAGATGATTCGTCAATGTCTTAATGAAAAGTCTGTAACATACTTTGGTTAAAAATTCTCAAAATCTTGTCAAAATCAGCTCTGCAAAAAATTAACTCATTTTATTGCATGGTCCCTTTAAATGCAAATGAGCTCTGCTCACCCCGCCCCTCTCTGCTGTGCGATGATGAGACGTAATGTTTACTTTAGCCACTTTTAGCCGCATTTAGCTGCATTTAGTGGCGAAACTTGCCAATAAGAACATTATTAAGAAGAATAAAGAATAAAAAACCCTTATACTCACTTCTGCTTTGGGTAAAGCTGCAGCAGGAACGATTCGCATGAACATAGATGCATATGTAGATCGGGATCAGCGCTTTCCATTTAAAAACGAAAGTAACGTTTATCCTCTGCATCTTCAGTGGCTCAGATATCGGGAGTAAATGGTGAATGCTATGTTCATTATTACATCCAACAACAGAACACCTCAAACACTCAATCTGAGACATTCTTGTCTTCCCCTGCACCTGAGTCACACAATGGCGATTGGAGTCGAACTGTTTCAGCTCGGTGAGGGCGGGTTTAAGGTAAGGCGCTCATGTCAATAAGGTACGACGCTCATATCGTGGGAGCGGCCTCTGATGGTGTGTCGTCACACCGACAAAAAGCTGAGAATGACCTGATTTTAAAAATGGGATATTACTTTTAAAGATTAAAAAATACCACTGGGTGGATTTTTTTCATTTTAAGGTGGTTGTGTACACAAACTGCCAACACACATTAATGTTGAAACAACGTAAAAGTTAGTTTGGCGTCCGATGACCCCTTTAAGGGTAAAAAGGTACTAATATGTCCTTTTACTGCTCCAGGGAAAAGCTGTTGTACCCCAAAAGGTGCAATTTTAGACTCCTTGAAATAAAATTAACTGAAAAGAAAATATAAAAAATGTAGTTGTAGTCATGTAGTTTAATTAGACTAGAATACTCAAATTAGCAATTATTCTCAAGCTAAATAAACTAAAACTAACAATTAGTTAGTAAATAGATATAGATACATAAAACTAAGTAGACATAAAACTATGAATACCAAAATATATAGTTAAACATTTAAAAATATTTTAAAATTACAAAACGCAACAAAATTATTATATAATCTATCTATCTATCTATCTATCTATCTATCTATCTATCTATCTATCTATGTATATACACATATATACACATATATACACATATACACATATATATTTAAACATGTACAAATGCTACAAAATTAAAGGGAAAAAATTAAAAAATAACTCATAATAATTTATGAAAGTATGTCAGTAACATGTATATATAGACAGAATAAATGCTAATATATGTCTACTGACATAATAATAACATACATATTATTATTTTTTATATTTTCTGTTTTTCCTTTAATTTTTAAGTTCCAGTTTAAGTTATTTTAATGTATTTTGTAAGTTTAATTTTTTAAATGTTTAAATATATATTTTTGCCTATATTTATTGTGTATGTTACATACTTTTGTAAATTATGATTTTTTTAAATATAACCTATTTTGTTTCATTATCTTCTTATTTATTTATTTATTTACATGTTATATACACAGAAACATACATACACACACACACACACACACACACACACACACACACACACACACACACACACACACACACACACACACACACACACACACACACACACACACACACACACACACACACACACACACACACACACACACACACACACACATGTTGGGTTTACATGTTTTATGGGGACATTCCATAGGCGTAATGGTTTTTATATTGTACAAACCGTATTTTCTATGGCCCTACACCTACCCTACACCTAAACCTAGCCCTCACAGGAGATTGTGCATACTTTTACTTCCTCAAAAAAACTCATTGTGCATGATTTATAAGCCTGTTTCCTCATGGGGACCTGAGAAATGTCCCCACAAGGTCAAAATCTACTGGTATTCCTATCCTTGTGGGGACATTTGGTCCCCACAACGTGATGAATACCAGGTACACACGCACACACACACACACACACACACACACACACACACACACACACACACACACACACACACACACACACACACAGAGTATATAATATATAGTATATTTGCATTTATTCTGTCTGTATACAAGTTACTCACATACTTTCATAAACTATTATGAGTTTTTTATCTTCTCTTTTCCCTTTAATTTTGTAGCTCATGTTTTAGTAATTTTAATGTTTTGTGAGTTTTGTTCTGAACTGCAAATGTTTATATATATATATATATATATATATATATATATATATATATATATATATATATATATATATATTTGTGTATATTAATTTATTTGTGTATATTTGTGTGTCTGTGTGTATTAGATATAAAATATATATTTGCATTTATTTTGTCTATATACATTTTACTGACATACTTTTGTAACTTTTTATTTCAGATTTATTATCGTCTTATTTATTTATTTATGTATATGTGTTATATATACACACACACACACACACACACACACACACACACACACACACACACACTGGTTTACATGTTTTATGGGGACATTCCATAGGCGTAATGGTTTTTATACTGTACAAACCGTATTTTCTATCACCCTACACCTACCCTACACCTAAACCTAGCCCTCACAGGAGATTGTGCAAACTTTTACTTCCTCAAAAAAACTCATTGTGCATGATTTATAAGCCTGTTTCCTCATGGGGACCTGAGAAATGTCCCCACAAGGTCAAAATCTACTGGTATTCCTATCCTTATGGGGACATTTGGTCCCCACAACGTGATGAATACCAGACCACACACACACACACACACACACATATACACAAATAAATAAATATAGGAAATAAAAAACTGAAAATATTAAAAATACTAATATATATAATAATAATTTACAAAAGAATGTTAGTAACATGTACAGTATATAGACAGAATAAATGCAAATATATTATATATCTATTACACACACACAGAAAAAATGACAATGATAATTACAAAAGTATGTCAATAACATTTATAATCATTTATATAAACAGAATAAATATGAATATATTATATACTATATATACTAACACACACACATATATACACAAATAAATAAAGGCACAAATATATATTTAAACATTTACATTTTTAAAAAAAACTTACAAAACACATTAAAATGACTAAAACTTGAACTAAAAAATTTAAGTGAAAACAGAAAATATAAAAAACATGTCACAAAGAAGTATGTCAGTAACATATATATATAGACAGAATAAACGCAAAAATGTTATATATATAATACACATGCATATACACAAATAAATAAATAAATGTAGACACAAATATATTTATATTATTATATATTCAAACATTTATATTTAAAAGCAAAACTTACAAAACACATTAAAATGATTAAAACTTGAAAAAAATAAAAAAACTCAATAATAATTTACAAAATGTCAATAACACAGACAAAATAAATACAAATATATATACACACACACACACACACACACACACACACACACACACACACACACACACACACACACACACACACACACACACATATAGAGCAATTAACTAATTTATTATATTATATTATACATTTATATAATATTAATATAATATATAATATATAATGTGTGTGTATATACACACAGCCACACACAAATAAGCATATACACAATTAAATAAATGAATAAATATAGACAAAAAATATATATTTATTCATTTAATAAAAACACAAAACACTAAAAACTTAAGCTAAAAAAACAAAATAAAAAACTTATATAATAATAATTTACAAAAGTATGTCAGTAACATATATATAAACAAAATAAATACAAACACATATGAACACACATGTACATACATATGTTTTTGTGTGTCTTTTTATTTATATATTAGGAGTATTTTTTTTTAAATAAATAAACACACCCGCACACTTTTTTTATTTTAGGCGTTAATGAAACAAGATTTGACACCCACCTGATTTTTCAAGCAAAAAATGCCCCAAATAAAATGTGAAATGAGGACATAGTCTTATAGTTTAATTGGCATCTTTTCTGGTTAATAAACAGGTTTTAATTTGTGGCAAGTAACTGTCCTCACCATGTAGCCGAAAGCATACCAGAGAGAATAATGATCTGTAAGGAATACCCGTCGATTTTTCTCACTGGTTTTATTTTTATTTTTCACACTCTCTGGTTTTATTTTTTCTCACTGTCTGGTTTTATTTTTAATGTTTCTCACTTCCTGGTTTTATATTTATCGTTTCACACTCTCTGGTTTTACTTTTATGGTTTCATTGGGAAAGTAATCGAAGCCTGTTTGTACTGATCAAATGAATATGTACATCTAGTTTACATTGATTAAAATCACTATTATAAATGGGATTTCTATGGGTCTGTTATTTAACACTTTTTTTTTTTACAAAGACATGGGCTATTAATCGTATTTAAAACCTCAATACAATAAAAATGCTTCTCCTTTAGTTTTACAACATGAGGTCATTTTATAGACATTGTAGATATTACTTACAATCATTACAATTATAGCCTTTGATAGAAAACTCTTCCTTTTTCTTCGTTTTTGATGGGTAGACAATAAACTGATTGTATAAAAAAAGTAAAAAAAAAAAAAAAAAAAAGTAAAGTTGTATAAATAAAAAGTTCTCTATATCTAACAACCTGAACATCATACAGACTTGCAGATGTGTTTTGTTAACCTGTTCTAGTATGCAAAAGTTAAACATTTTCAAGTTCATTTAAACATGACGAAAAGGACATTTTAGGACACATGAGGCACACAATGCTAAATGGGCCATAACGGTTTGTTCTGCACGCTCTCACACAAAACCCACTAAAATGAGGTCTGTTCTGGAAATGTGTTGACAAAGGCAACCCTTCCTCTGTTGCAGCCCACTTACATACGGGCCAGTGGCATTGTTGTGGTGTATATGTGTGTGTGTGTGAAGGGTGAGGTCAGAACCAGAGGTCCTGCAGGCAAACTGCCCAACACTCAAAGCAAACAAGCAGGCATTGTCAATGGTTATCTCTGCATCGCATTTCAATGGATCTAAAAGACACAGTGACAGAGAGAGAGAGAGACCTTTTGATAAGCGTTCACCACACTGATGTGTGCTATTGGCAATCGCAAAACATGATCATGGCCTTGCAGTGTTCAAAAGTCAAAATTAAGTCATCAGTAGGTCATCTGAATGAACCATGTTTAGTTTAGTTACCTAATACACGTTCCTGTTGCTAATAACTTTCTAATCTAATAACTCTCCAAAAACAGGTTATTAAAAATATTGTGCTTTTTGCTTTTATAAACTTGTTATATGTTATATAAGCTTCCACCACTGAATAGAAAAAAGGTAACTGTGACTTTTTATCTTTTTATAAACTCGCAATTAGGAGTTATAAAGTCCGAATTGTGAGATATAAACTGGCAATTCTGAGAAATTAAGTCAGAATTGCGAGGCATAAACTCATAATTATGACTTCTCAAAATTGTGAGTTTATATCTCGCTATTCTGACCTTATAAAATTCACTTGCAAGTTATTAAGTCAGAATTGTGAGATATAAACCCGCAATTCTAAGAACATATCAGTCTTTTTCCCCCTTGGTACTGGACTCACAATTGCGAGTTTCCATCTCACAATTCAGAGAAAACAGTCAGAACTGTGAATTTTTATCTTGCAATTCTGACTTTAGCATGCAATTCTGAGAAAAAAAAATTCACTCAAATTCATTCAAATTCTTTATTTATTTGCAAATTGCAATTGCAAGTTTATATCTCAAAATTCTGAGAAACAAAGTCAGAACTGTGAGTTTGTATCAGAATTGTGAGATAAAAAAGTTGTAATGACATTTTATTACCCTATTATATTTTATTTATTACCATATTACCCAGTGGCGGCAACAGCAAGATATATGCTTTTATTTTTTATTTTTTAAATCTGTGTAAAATAAATAAAAATCTCACATGAAAATTTATTAATATTAGTTGTATGAACAATAGTTGAGTTAAATAAAATTACCAAGGTTAGATTAAACATTTAACCCTACCACTGGGTTTGTCAAAATTTCACATCCAGCATGTCCATATAATGCATAGAATAGTAGTATAATATAATTTAAAAAAAAAGTTTATATATATTTAAATTAAATAGAATTGCGGCAAGTAAAAGCCATTTTAGTTATTGTAGTAATTCTATATATATATATATATATATATACAATCAAGCCCGAAATTATTTATACCCCCAGGTCTGGCAAATTCTGACTTAAAGTTACTTTTATTCAACCAGCAAGTTTTTTTGGACTGGAAATGACACAGGCTCCTCCCAAAAGATAATAAAATGATAAGAGGCATCATCATTGTGAAAAAAAAAATCTCAGCTTTTATTTACATTTTAACAAAAAGTGTCATGTCCAAAATTATTCATTCCCTTTGCATACTGTCACAGTCTATGGAAAAATCCAAAGTTCTATACCATTCCAAATAGTCCAAGCTGTTCTAAAGCATCCTAATTACCCTGAATCACTGGGAACAGCTGTTTTAATCAACTCAACAGGTGAAAAACAGAAGCTCTCTGCTGTTGGTTTGTGGACAGTCATGGCTAAGACAAAGGAGCTCACTGAGGACCTGCGGCTGCGCATTGTGGCTGCTCACAAGTCAAGAAAGGGCTAATAGGACCATATATAAATGTTTTGAAGTTCCAGTGCAAAATATTATTAAAAAATACAAAACGTTCCGCACTGAGAAAAATCTCAGAGGACGTGGTCGAAAGCCAAAAGTGACACCTGTGCTGGCCAGGAGGATAGTGAGAGAGGCAAAAAAGATCAAGGATCACCATCAAGACCATCCTGATGAATCTGGGCTCTGCTGGTGGCAACATCTCAAGGCAGACAGTCCAACAGACACTGCACACCGCTGGGTTCCACGGACACAGACCAAGGAGGACACCACTTCTCCAGATAAGGCACACAAAAGCCCGCTTGGCCTTTGCAAATGCTCATCTGAACAAAGAAGAAGACTTCTGGTCTTCTGTTTTATGGTCAGATGAAACAAAAATTGAATTGTTTGGCCACAATGACGTAGCTTTCATTTGGTGTAAAAAAGGAGAAGCCTTCAGCCCTAAGAACACCATCCCCACTGTCAAACATGGTGGTGGGAACCTAATGTTTTGGGGGTGTTTTTCAGGCGGTGGACCAGGGAACCTAATCATGGTAAACGGCAGCATGAAAAAGGAGCAATACATCAAAATTCTCAACAACAACATCAGGCAGTCTGCAGAGAAACTTGGCCTTGGGCACCAGTGGACATTTCAGCACGACAACGACCCAAAACACACAGCAAAAGTGGTGAAGAAATGGTTAACAGACAAAAACATTAACATTTTGCAGTGGCCCAGCCAGAGTCCTGACTTAAATCCAATTGAGAATCTGTGGAGGGAGCTAAAAATCAGGGTGATGGCAAGAAGACCCTCCAACCTGAAAGAGTTGGAGCTCATTGCTAAAGATGAATGGGCAAAAATACCAGTGGAGACATGCAAAAAGCTGGTCAGCAATTGTATGAAGCGTTTGATTGCTGTAATAGCCAATAAAGGCTTTTTTATTTATTATTGAGAAGGGTATGAATAATTTTGGACATGCCACTTTTTGTTCAAATGTAAATAAAAGATGAGTAATATTTTTTCCACAATGATGCCTCTTGTACATCGTCTTATTATCTTCTGGGAGACATTTGTGTCATTTCTAATAAAATAAAAAAAACTTGCTGGTTGAATAAAAGTAACTTTAAGTCAGAATTTGCCAGGGGTATGAATTACCCCTAAGACAGCCATTTAGCATTTTTTTGACAATAGTTGACTTAAATAAATTTACCCAGAAGGTCGGGTTAATCATTGAACCTAACCGCTGGGTTTGTCCATATTTCACCCCTGGTGTGTCCATATAGTGCATAAAATAGTATATAGTATAGTATAATAAAAAAAAAGCCAACTTTTTTTTTGCGTTGTTATTCAAGAAAGCTAATTAACTAAATAAGTTTAACTTACTAACTAAATAAGTCTCCTCGACATTTCAGATGTCAAACTGACACCAATATTCTGAAATTGTCACCAGAGGTGTGGCTGATCACATTTTACTGAAGGCTTTTATTTTCAATTTCCATCAGCGTCTGTTTTTTAAACAGGAAAGAGAAAAGAACAACCTGAAAAAAAATATTTTATGCTCCACAGAAGAAGAAAGTCATACGAATTTGAAATGACATGAGGGTAAGTAAATCATAAAGTTTTTCTATCCACCTTATTTTTCCCCAAAGACTGGGCACGGCCATTTTGTACATTTTATGGGTCTCATCCACGTCTAGCTATTTTTAGCTGTTTAAAACAGCTCGTTTTTCTGCTTGATATTGTAAATTAGTGTGTCTTAACATATTATTTTAATATTGTCTTAATTATGAACACATTGCTCGTTGTGCAGTTTTACCATTTACTGTGTTGTTAAGAATAAGGTGGATAATAAAAGTGCAATGAGTAATTTACAAGTAGTACTTGCATCCTATTGCTGTTAAAATATCTAAAAATATCATAAGTAGTATGGTAATGAAGTATCAGGGACAGTCACCCTGGCCTGCAGCAAACCGAGGTCTAGTGTCTTGCTCAAGGGCCCAATGAACCAGCAGCCTTTTTGGTTCCCAGCCATATTACAGCAATCAATAATATGATATATTCTGTCGCAATGAACGGCAAAGAAAAAACGCCATTCCGCGCGGCTCCAGCACCATGTTTTACGTGGGTGCGTGTCACTGTTTCCTGGTATTAATAACGCAGCAGGGTTCACCTAACAGCTGCTCTCTGCCATACCTCTCAACTGCGGTAAAACACGCCGCTAATGAGCTTTCGCTCAGGATACCGCTCGCTAAGTGCTAACCCGACCCGAGTTTACACTGACTGGAGAAATCAGAAGTAATGAAACCAAATGCTGACGCTCGCACACGCGGCTCGTCGGTTGTCATGGTGACGCAACTTCTTGGAGGAGGACAGCTTCAGATGGGCTGGATTTGTCCTGTATTTTTGTGTACTGCAGCTTATGGAAACTTGCCCTGTAATTGGAGTCTGATAGTCTTAATGGCTCTGGCGGAGTCTAAGACGAACACTTCAAATGAATGCGATGCTATTTTTGAGCTGCGTTTGGAGGGCTGCGTGTGTGCTGCTCAAATACTGTGTATGGCACTTTGGCAAATCGATGGTGTAAAGATGTAACGTTACAGTGTGAATTACAAAGTCGCGGTGAGAAACAGGAGAACCCAACATAACATTTACGCACGGATAAAAAATGTGTTTACAGTTTAACAGTTTCAAATTTGAGACCCTCAGAGATAGGCTACTATTATGGTTTTTATTAACATTTTCAGTTTTTATATTAGTTACAAGTTTAGTCATTTTGTTGTGTGTTTTGTATGTAGTACATCATGTTTTTGTTATCAATGTAGTACGAGTTATAACTAAACTGAAATAAAACTTAAATATATATCATGCCATTTAACATTTATTTTATTTCAAGTAGCCTAACAATATTTTTAATTGATCTAGTTTTAGTTTCAGTTTTAGTAACGCCACTAAGTACTGATTTACTAACAAATGCAATACATTTATTGTATTAAGTTATTAAAAGTGATTAATTATTAAAAATACTTCAAGAGCGTTTATTAACCTTAATGTAAATTTTAATATTTACCAATACATTATTAAAACTAAAAAAATAATAATATTAACATCTGTTATTTAATGGACCTGAGATAACACGGATTTAAAAACAGTTACATTTTTAGATTAATAAATAATAAATGTATTGCTCATTTTTAGGTAGTTAATGTATTACTTACTGTAAGTAAAATTTTATAAAAAAAAATTTACAATAACCTAAATTAGAATATTGTTTACAACAAATGAATAAATAGGTTTATTGATACTGAAAAGGAAGACAACAACACTATCCATATATTTTGTTGTTGAGGTCAAAGGTCAGTCAAACTTTATGGTATTTTAATGCAAATTCATAGGTCAAAAAACATGAACAAATGTAAGAAATTTATAACCCAGAATAGCTTGAAGTATAAAAATGGTTTGTGATAACCATAATTTGTTTTGTGTCTGAATTATTGGCTGCCGAAATTATACAATTTCAAGACACATTTATAATTTCGCATATTGTCACAGTAATATGTGTCAGTATGGAAGCCCGTTTCCACCACTGAATTAAAAAAAATTAATTGTGACTTTTTATCTCACTATTCTGACTTTTTTCTTGCAACTGTGTGACACCAACTCCCAATTCTGATTTTTTCCCCCTCAGAATTATGATATAAACTCGCAATTTTGAGTAATAAAGTCATAATTGTGTGGCATAAACTCGCAATTCTGAGAAATGAAGTCAGACTTGCATGATATTAACTCACATTTCTGACTTTTTTCTCAGAATTGCAAGATATAAACTCATAATCCTGACTTTTTTCTCAGAATTGTGTGATATTAACTCACAATTGCGAGTTATAAATTGCAAGACATAAACACAATTCTGACCTTTTTTTCAAAATTGCGAGTTAATATATCGCAATTGCAAGTTTATAACCCACAATTCTAAGAAAAAAAGTCAGAATTGTGAGACAAAAATGTGCAATTGCAAAAAAAGAATTGCAAGTTTTTATATCGCAATTCTGACTTCATTTCTCGCAATTGTGAGTGTATATCATGCAATTCTGAGAAAAAAAGTCAGAATTGTAATTTATATTTCACAATTCTGACTTTATAACCCGCCATTGCAAGTTCACAATTTTGACTTTAAACACAGGTTTATATCTTACATTTCAGAGAAAAAAAAAGTCAGAATGGCGAGTTCGTCACACAATTAGTAAAAAAAAGTCTGAATTGTGAGATAAAAAGTTGCAATTACCTTTTTTATTTATTCTTTTATTCAGTGGCAAAACAGGCTTCCATATGTCAGTGATTGAACAGCCGTTTTTTTTTTTTTTTTTTTTTTTTACAATAGACAATTTTGGTTCAAAATGTATGTTATTATTTACAACCTCTGTTTTTATCAATTTTGTTATTTGACTGTTTTTCATAATTTCATTTGTTTTCTTTTTAATATGGAGAATCTCCATGTGTGGGACCTGAAATCTGTACACATGGCACTTTTTCACTGTGTGGCGTCCCAGGAACAGCTTGTCCTTTTTGGACCCTCTTTCATTTCCCCTCAGGCGGCTCTGAAATGAAAAACAGAGAGAATGTACGTGGTAATGCGTGGGGCCGCTGAGGTGCTCTTCATGACAGATGGCTGGTAGGTTGCGTGCCAACGTGTAGTGCGATTCTCCGGGATACTTATCCTTTCAGATTCATCGGAACAGGATATTGCCCTGGGATCCTCTCAAGAGCTCAAACCTCCAGTTCCACTTTAATCTGTTTGTCTTTTAACTATGAGATTAATGCATGGAGCGATCAGCCTGGGAGAAGGTGGCATGTGACGTGGTGTGATGTCAACATGCACATGCACGTGCTCACACACACACACACACACACACACACACACACACACACACACACACACACACACACACACAGACAGAGAGAGAGAGAGAGAGAGAGAGAGACTGAAGCAGACTGCAGTGGAATGGGAAGTGCACATCTCTCCTCAGGGTTGTTTTTCCTCTGCCAGCAAAGCAAAATCCAATGAATGAAGTATTTCTTGAAAAGCAGGGAATCAGTAGCAATTTTGTGGCGTTTCTTCATCTTTCGGCACTTTTATATCCTGAGGCTTTCATTTTTATTAAAACTAACATTTGAAATATGAAGGTCGCATTAAAATGTGTTGAATTTTAATCTAACTACATCATTTTGTTCTACCTACAGCTCCCTGTTATGTATCCACCTTTTTCTCTAACGTGGAAGTAAGCCTATGGGTAAGACTTTCGGTTCATTAGCCGCTATAAGGAAATAACAAAAAGAATAACAATGTGCAGTAAAGGGTAAAACTCTTTGCACTACAAACCAGTGTGTTCATAATTAAGATAATATTAAAATAATAAGGTGATACACACCAGTTTGCAATATCAAGCAGTTTTGTACAGCTAAAAATTGCAGGACACGGATGAGAAAGGAAGCCAGACCAATCGAATTTACAAAAGGCCATTCTTACGGGAAGAAAAAGGTGGATAGATTTTATTGTTTTTACCAGAATTTTAGTCTCAAACTATGATCATAATATCATAAAGATATGTATGATGGCTTTTGATTATATATGAAACATTATGAAGCACATAAAGAAAAAAAGTTAAATAACACTCGTGAGCATAACATTTTATTGTCTATCATATAGAACTATTATGTAATTGTATAAATTATATCGTGATTTTTGAAAAGGTGTGAAATATTATTTAATTGTGAGTGTTTAGAATATATAAAATATTAAAATGCTATGAAATTAAACAGAAAGAAATTCCAAAAATGCAATTTATGAAAAAGAGAAACATCTATTTACACTGTATTAATTTACACTGTGTGGCATACAATATATACTATCATGTAAATGGTAAACTTGTATTCAATTCTGAACATAGGCTGCATCCAATATTGCATACTTCTCTACTCTATAGAACCCGAAAAAGAGTAACACAGTAGTTTGTCTGAATTCATAGCATTCATAAAAAATCCAGGAACAAAAAGTTCATGGATGACCTATTTGCAATTAGATTCTGAAGTGTGCATAGATATACTATTCCATGAGGCCTCAGGAGAGGATTTATTAATGGCACGTAAGCAATGCGACTGACAATGTTAGGTTACATAACAGTGACAACATGTTGAATGCAGTATTTCCAGATTACTGTAAAGGAGAAGTTCACTTCCAGAACTAAAATTTTCAGATCGTTTACTTACCCCTTTGTCATTCAAGATGTTCATGTCTTTCTTTCTTCAGTCGAAGACAGTGGACTCTCCATATAGTGGATTTCTATGGTGCCCCCGAGTTTAAAGGCAACTTCAAAGGGCTCTAAGAAGAAGAAGGGTCTTATCTAGTAAAACGATTTGTTATTTTCTAAATAATTGACCATTTCTATGCTTTTTAACCCCAAATGCTCATCTTGTCTATCTCTGCTTGTACTGTGTATTCTGGTTCAAGACAGGGTACGTCAAAAGCCTCCCATCTCATTTTCTTCTCCAACTTCAAAAGTGTCCTACATCGCTTTTTTACCATTTTTGGAAAGGGTGTTTGATCTTATTTTTTTGAACTTCTTTTCACTTTGGTTGGTACTTCTGCAGCGATGTAGGATTATTTTAAAGTTGGAGAAGAAAAATGCTAGACAAGACGAGCATTTAAGGTTAAAAAGTATATAAATTGTTAATTGTTTTTTTTTTTAGAAAATAACCAATTGTTTCGCTAGATAAGACCCTTCTTCCTCAGCTGGGATCGTTTAGAGCAGTTTGAAGCTGCATTTAAAATGCATTTTGCAAGTTCAATTGTTCAATTGTTAATTGCATTTGAAGTCAAATCTTTTTAGGAGGAAAACTATAATTACGGCATCTTTTAATAAGTGCTTCATAAAGCTAATTTGATGTTTAAATGTAGATAGTGTTTTATTTGATCAGTTTTGTTGGATATAATAATGCATATTGTAAGATCCTTTTGCTGGAGGACTCATGAGGTTTGCTTTAGATGTTTGGCTTGTGTATATCTGAGCTGGTTTTGAAGTGGAGAAAGATGATTGCATGAAATAAATTACCAAGGTGTTATGGGCTAAACTGAAATAACATGGGAAACCTCTAAAATCATTTCTGTTGGAAGTGAGCGGAAGTCAAATCACTTGTGGTTTGTTATTGAGCCACCGTAGTGACTCGGAAAAGTGGGTTATGTTGGCTTAATGATGAAAGATCTGGGTTGATAACCCAAACAATTGCAGGTGCAAACTATTTTGCCCTCAAAAATTGGTGTTGGTGATGAGCCATACAATTTTGGTATCTCAACTCCTTTAGCTGCTCTGAGAAGACTGTACTTGTTATATAGTTACTGTGAATCGCTGTAGATAGAATGAAGAAAGCATCTAATACGTCAAGAGTATTGGAATAATAAATAATATTGAGATGAAAGATATCAGGGTATAGTTTCTTGAACAAAAAAACAATAAGAATGTTGCAGGATGATGTATTTTAGTAGGCCAAAACCATAAAACAAGTTAGCATTTTAGCTTTTGGTTCCATCGTCCTTAAATCAATTTTATGCTTATCCGTTGAGTTTTTTTGAGGGGTAAAATGCTAGAAATAAGGTTTCACATATCATTATACAACATAAAATACAGCATTAATACCCTGTAATCATTATTAAAGCTTGAAAAAGGGTTTAAATGTTATTACAGCAAACAGGAAAACTCACCTACTCGCTAGTTTGCATTCAACTATTTTAACACACTTTTGAAGTTGAGCGACTGTGTTGTAGTTCATTTATAGCCTATGCTTAGCTTTTGACTTCTGCCGATTGTATTTAGACTTCAAAATTCATAAGTTGCAATGACTGTCATGATGAACCAAATGTGCAAGAATCATAATGATAATCGAAAACTCAATGGAAAGAAATCCTATTGTTTTTTTGTTTTTTTTTGTTAAGGAATCCTGGGTGATGTGAACTTCCTTACAAAAATACTCTATGTCATCACTGCAGCTCTCTACAGTCCCACATGTTTATCCATTTTTGTTTGTGATAAGGAACCAGTGGTGTAAAGAACTGTCGGTAAGGTCTTGACAAGTATATACTATTTGCAAAGCTAATAACCTAAACAAATCAATGCAAAACATTTCAAATATGTGTTTGGCAGTTTACATATTATATCATAAACATCCTCACCTCTGTGGTGGAAGGAGAAACCCAGCACCCTGTCTAGCGTCGTTAGTCCTGTGGTACCAAACATGGCCAGGGCAGCATCAGATTTACACAAGGCCTAATAATAGTCCCAGCTGCCTCACCCCGCACAGCTCAGAATGTGCGGGTGCTGCCAGGGAACACTCTGTACGCACGTTCCACGCATTTCTCTGTGCTGACAACACAGCAAGGTCTCCTACTCACCCGTCCTGGCACTGGCACCCAGCCACCGCACGTATACCCGCATACATCAGCCTTTGTGGATATTTAAAACACTATGACGCCTGAATGCCACTTTCAAATCAAAATAGACAGTTCTTTTTTTAATGGAACTTTGTTGTGTTTATTATAAAAGATGTATCCATGCACATATTTATTATTATTATTATTATTATTATTATTATTATTATTATTATTATTATTTATGTATCCTTGCAACCTTTATTCAATATGACTTCCCCTCCCCCTTGTAATGACATCTCTTCTCTTCTCTGGTGCAAAAGCAGGACAATAACCTTTCTCCTCCAGCAATGATCCAATCAATTCCCAATGGACAAAATGATGTCCCGCCCAACTTTTTTTTCCCTCATTTAAGAAGCAGTTTCACTCGGATACATGTCAAAATATGGACGAAAAAAGGCGATCAGAGCTTCCGCTTTCTGCTGGCTATAAAGTAACTCCTTTAAAGCTGGACTTTAAAGCTTCACCTATGCACAACATATTTAGACAAATAATACAATACATGGTTGTGCAAATGGTTTAAATATATTTATTTTGCATAAATACATCAATTACATATAACATAACATAACATAACATAACAACATAGCATAGCATAACATAACATAACATAACATAACATATACATATCAGTAAGAGTTCCCATTACATAACATACCACAACAGTAAGAGTTTCTATAGCTTATTGGCTGCTTTTCCTGCTTTTTATTTTACCATCAAAAATAACATAACATAACATAACATAACATAACATAACATAACATAACATAACATAACATAACATAACATAACATAAC